>NW_010429805.1:42326-42766 GCF_000710305.1 Buceros rhinoceros silvestris | reverse complement strand
CAGGCAGACACGGTCTTCTGCCCTTGCTGCCCATTCTCGGTGCCTCTGTGCAGAGCAGTGCCCGCCTGCCCTCTCTGCAAGGTAACTTGTCATCGGAGCGACAAAAATGCTCCATCGTGTCTTCTGGGGCTGCTGGGGACTCCACGTGAAGCTACTGCCTTTCTGCAGGGGTGGGCAGATGTCACCCCCTGTGCCTGTGTGGGGTCCCAGACCCAAGGGTGGGTGACAGGGCATCAGGAATGCTGGCCTCATCCTGGCCTTGATGGAGATGGTTTGAACTCTTCCTGGAAAAAGTCCATGCAGCCCATGCTAAAAAATCGGGTGAACACCTTTGACTTTCCCTTGTGTGGTGGGTCTTACCCCCTGGGCAGGAGAGTCTGCCAGTGGCCCCCACCACCCCCCCCACCCAACAACCCCTGCCACACTGAAACGGTGGGGTG
>NW_010429805.1:24779-42273 GCF_000710305.1 Buceros rhinoceros silvestris | reverse complement strand
CACCCCCCCAACCAAACACCCGCTGCCACACTGAACCGGTGAGCTGGAAGAGGATCGCCTCGCACATCACAGAGCTTCAAGGAAGGGCACAACCTTGTTAGAGATGTATTTTCTGCAAATCCGTCTTCAGTAAATAGATCACAGGAGCCCTGGCTCTTACAGAAACATCAGTGAAGCAGGTCAGCAGCAGAATTTTTACCCTAGAAATTATAGCCTTTCTTTCCTGATATCCAGGACCCAGACAACTTGTCAGGTGATCAGTACCTGGTGTGGCAAACAAACTGGACTGGAAGGTCCTGCTGGCTTCAGTAGGAATTTTGTTATCTTCTCAAAGGCAAAGGTGGGCACATACCACTGGGGTCCATCTTCTGCTGCAGATGTTTTCTTTCTCCTGGCTTGTGCCATGCTTCATCTGCACATGTGATACTTCCCCGGAGGGTTTGACTCTAGCAGCAATGAGGCAGCAGTGACCACAACTATCATGTTGCCATCTGCAACATACAGTCTGACTCCACCAGAGTGGGCAGAGAGAGCCCATGTTTCCACTCTGAAAAGTCAGAAGGAAGATCCCTTGAAGGATGAATAAACTGAGAAAAATAATTAACTACTGTTGCTATTTTGCACCTCCAGGACAGAAAAAGGCCTTCAGATCATTGCATTGGTTCTCCACTTATGTTCACACAAAAACACACGTTGGGGAAACACTGCTCGTCCCAGAGGTGTCCTTCACACCAGTGGGACCAGAAACACGTCACGCACATGGTCTGGGCTGTGGCAGAGCAGCATGGTCACAAGCAAGCCCAGCTGCAGCACAGCACGAGGAGCTTGCTCAGCTGCAACACCATTGGGTCACCCCTGGTGGCACAGGCACATGGCAGATGTAACACAGCTTTACCTAACAGAGACCAGCATGATGTTTAAAACCCAAGACGTGTATTTCTGCAGTAATACACATCCAATGATATCTGGGAAGTGTTGAAAACTGAGGACCTTCAGTTTGCTATTGCAGGAGATCTCTGCAGACCTCCAGCCTGCCGATGGGGATCACCAGCCTTCTGCCACCCTGCTGCTGTCAACCCAGTGCTGACAGCTCAAATAAAAATGGGGAGGCTTCTGCTTCAGGGAAGTGAGCATCAGGTTGCATCCATTAGCACAAGGTAACGATGGGTTCCTACATGGTTCACAGAGAGGCTGGACAAGTGTGCTGCAGCAGCACAGCTGTGGGCAGCCCTCCTCAGCTGGGTATGGGCAATGCCAGCTCCATCTTCTCCTGAGACACCCCAGTCTCCAGTAAACCTAAGGTAGCCAGTCTCAGAGTCACAGAGGGGTTGAGATGGAAGGGACACATGGAGGTCACCTGATCCAACCCCCTTGCACAAGCAGGGCCACCTACAGTCAGTTGTTCAGGACCATGCCCAGATACCTTGT
The DNA here is from genome assembly GCF_000710305.1 of Buceros rhinoceros silvestris. Taxonomy (NCBI): domain Eukaryota; kingdom Metazoa; phylum Chordata; class Aves; order Bucerotiformes; family Bucerotidae; genus Buceros; species Buceros rhinoceros. Next base: position 40,845 of record NW_010429805.1, on the reverse strand, counting down.
GAGTATCTCCAAGGATGGAATTTCCACAACCTCTCAGGACAATCTGTGCCAATGTTTTGTCACCCTCACAAAGCAGAAGTGTTTCCTGATGTTCACATGGAGCCTTCTGTTTCCATGTGTGCCCATCACATCCTGTTCTGGAATAAGGATCTCTGTGTACAGTAACACTGTCTGACTTCTGCTGGGCAGTGCTGTCAGGATGTCTTACACATGGTATAGTACATATTGTAGTTACTCAGAAAGTAAAACAGAAAGGTGAGCAGGAGTCCTCCTTGACGGATGGGCCCACTGAAGATACCCTTTCCCCTTGGCTGGTGAAAAGACATGCCCCATCACTAAGGGGCTGCTGTGCCTCTCTCCATTTCCCACAGCTGCAGCCCCAAGTCTATTAGCACAGGTTTGTGCAGCTCAGGTTTACCCAAGGGGACACGCTCAACCCAGGTCACCCACCTGTTAGTGTGCCCAAGCCTGGGGGTCTGCTCATGGTTGCTGCAAGGCAGGTGCTGTCCAACTGGGGTGACTGCCGTGAAGCAACCAGATATCCCAAATGTCAGAGTGTTTTTTGGAAAAGCACCAAAAACCATTACCAGGCACTTTCCGAACAAGCTCTGGTGGGATGTGGAGGTTGGCTGTGGAGGTTCCTGCACAAGATAAAACAAATCCCTGCAACATTACAGGCTTAGGGAAGAGTGGATGGAAAGCTGTCCAGCGGAAAAGGACGTGGGGGTGCTGGTCGATGGCTGGCTGAATATGAGCCAGCAGTGTGCCCACGTGGCCAAGATGGCAAATGGCATCCTGGCTTGTATCAGCAATAGTCTGGCCAGCAGGAGGAGAAAAGTGATTGTCCCCCTGTACTCAGCACTGGTGAAGCCACACCTTGAGTCCTGTGTCCAGTTTTGGGGTCCTCACTCCTAGAAAGACATTGAAGTGCTGGAGTGCGTCCAGAGAAGAGCAACAAAGCTGGTGAAGGGTCTGGAGGGCAAGTCCTGTGATGAGTACCTGAGGGAACTGGGATTGTTTAGCCTGGAGAAAAGGAGGCTCTGGAGAGACCTTATTGCTCTCTACAACTACCTGAAAGGAGGTTGTAGGGAGGTGGGGGTCAGTTTTCCCAGGTACGAGTGTTAGGACAACAGGAAATGGGCTCAAGCTGTGCCACGGGAGGTTTAGGCTGGGTATTAGGAAGAATTTCTTCACCAAAAGGGTTGTGAAGCATTGGAACAGGCTGCCCGGGGAAGTGGTGGAGTCACCATCCCTGGAGGTATGTAAAAGATGTATAGGAGTGGTGCTTAGGGACATCGCTTAGTGATGTCCTGGTGGTGCTGGGCTACTGGTTGGACTCGATGATCTTAAAGGTCTCTTCCAACCAGTACAATTCTGTGATGCTTTTATAATCCCATCCCTGAGGTTAGGGGAGATCTGGAGCCTCTTGGAGGCTCCTTACGCAAACTCAAACCAAACAAAAGTCCCCACTGATGCTCCCCTGGCTACCATGCACCCATTGACTGCTTCACCTGAGCACCCACCCGCAGCTGCTGTCTGTGCTGACACACATTTTTATTTTACTGGCCTTGAGCTTTTCTATTCATGCAATTTCCACAAAGCCCTGAATCAGAGACCCTTGTGGTTTTAGAGGGGCTCTAGTCCGGAAGAGCCAAGTTTCTTCTGCATGGATATCACAGCCCACAGGCTGAGCAAAGACGGAACCAATATGAGTCATTAAGCTCCTTTCCCCTGAGAAGCAGCTTGTTCTGGGTTATACACTGGAGGTGCATTCATCTCCAAGAAAAAGTGGGGAAAGGAAGTTTTTAGCTCTCAAGTGTAAAATGAATGTTCAATAAATAGAATCGTTTATCAGCCATGAAAAAGCGGTGTTTGAGTCACCAGTGCCCTGGAGCTACTGGCTATGCAACTGGTGGCATGTGGAACATAGCATGTTCCCAGGCTTCGTTATGCATGTTGCAGGTTTTTGCTTGAGTGCTTCTGCTGCCTGTCTGGTTTGCTTTTAAATAAGCATGAGGTGCAGCCCAGTGCTGTGGGGACACCTGGAGTGGGGCATCTCGAGCTCAGACTTTCCCAGGCACTCAGAGAAGAAGATCTGCCGGGAGGTAGGGCAGAGCGATAGGTAAAGTTTGTGGGCATAATCGCTTGCCCTTTGCAGTCTCCCTCTTTTCCCTAATTAATTTGCCACAAATTAATTAACGTGCTTGAAGTCCCAGCTCCTGCCAGTGTCCATCGCCTGCTGGGGAGGTAGCGGTAGTGCTTTCCAAGAAAAAAATTGCGTGTGGAATGAAAAGTCCCAGGGTGGTATGTGCAATGTCTCTGGATTCAGGCACCATTCGCTTAAGGGCACAGGCTGACTTGTCTGCCTTCACGCTGATATGCTTCACAAGACAAGGGGTGATTTGCTTAGGTGGCCAGTTCCCTGTCACTTAATGATGACAGTCCGCTGGCATCTCATTCTGCCCAGTTTAAGGCAAAGCAGAGTTTCATACCTAGCATATGGCCAGAGCTCTGCTCCTTCCAGCAGCCTCTCTCAGCATCTGTGGTGCCAGGGTAAATCTAGCAACCAGCTCTCCCCTTTGCACCTCTTCTGCAAATACACATTAGCACTCATCACAGTTTTCACAAAAACAAGTAAAGATGCTACACTGGACAGAAATTTGGAATATTCCTTCAAATACCCTGCCAGCCGGATATTGTCAGCTACATCCCTGTTAGCACTGTGAGCGTAGTAGGCAGTGTTCCCCAGGGCTAGAGCTCAGTGGCCCACTGTGGCTCATACCTGCTGACCATAATTCTTCCAAAACACTCCTGGGGACACTATGGGAGTTAGCATGGGTCAAGGTCCTTTCCCAGTAAGTAGTTTGAGTGCAGCCACCTTGTTCTAGGGCACAAAGAGCTCAATCACACAGACGTGGGCCATCCCATTCTAGTGGTTGTAGAGCCAGCGAACAGCCCAGGACACCTTCTAGTCACTGTTGCAGATAGAAATACCCTGTCCTACATCCTGGAAACTCCCAAACCAAGCACGTGCAAGGTCTAGCATGTCATATCGTACGCTTGTCTCTGTCAGGACTGTGGTTCCTCACCTGGACCATTCCTCAGGCAGCAGCTGTAACACAGAAAGCATCCAAAGAGCAGCCAGCTGTGGCTTTTGGCTCTATGCCCCAAAACTTTCCCTTGGTGGGTTGGTGTCAGCTCCCCACCCAGAGAAGCTGAGGCGTGTGTTTGGGTAGCATTTGCTCACACGTCATCCCCTGTCCCTTTCTGAGGAGTCCCCCACTCACTTTCACATCCATGTAGGGTCTCTAACCCAAGACAGCACGGTGTCCACAATCTTCCCCATGCGATCATGCCAGTGCAGGAGCTTCAGGGTGAACATCATGGGGGGACTCTTGGCAGGGACAACTTGGACTTGATTATTTTGCATGTAATTATGGCGTGTTTGTGTAGTTGTTTGATACTCACCCTTCTCCACCACTGAGCATGGCCAATGGGTCACACCTTCTTCCTCCCCTCTGCTCCATGCTGTGATAGCCTGTCTAGTTTAAAACCTCATTAGCTCAATTTAAGAGGTTATTTTGAGAGGAAGACCGACCCGTGCCAAAGCTAACACAGGAAAAGAACTGTCATCTGTTTCCTCTTTATGAAGTGCTATTGCTATGCTGAAAACATGCCCCCAAACCCTAAAGTTTCACCCAAGACAAAGACACTGTTCAACAACGGTAAAACCACTTCTAGTTATGCTCCTGGCCCAGTCCAGCCAGAAGACAAGATTAGATGTCTCCCAAGCATTAGATGCTTGGGAGACATTGTCTTGGGGGACACTGTCTTGTGAGACCCCATTTGTCATGCAGAAATGAACACTCCAGAGACAACTTCATGGTGCCAGCATCATTATTCAGTAAATTCCATGCGCATACAGTATCTTCACAGAAAACCAGACAAAAATAACCACCACCAGAGAAAGTGTGCCAAGCAGCTTGGCTAAATAGGTTAAAATTATTTTAGTCCAAAACTTGTTTATTCAGAATTAAACCCTTTTGCTTCAGAATAGAGAGTTCTTGTGGTTGTTGGTTATTCTGATACAGGTATGCCCAGCCCTCTGTCTTTTGGACAGATGCCAAAAAGTTCAACATGAGATTAAAATGCACAGTAAGATGGAGGAAGGAAAAATAAAATAACAACAACAACAAAAAAGGTCATACCAAAACAAAAATAAATCAAAAAATAAATTAAAACATAAACCCCAGAACTCCCTGAGCAGTCCCAGGAGCTGTAATGAACCAAGGTGTCACAGCTGAGCCCCCCAGCACCTGCTGCATCAGGGGTGCTGCCGAAATCAGTGTGACAACTCAGGGAGGGAAGGGCGCGAGGATGATGCCTACACGCTGAGGCACTTGTGGGGTTTGTTGCTTCTGAGCATGTATTTGTAAGGAGTCAGGGTGAGAACTGTAAGGGGGGAAGGTGTACGTCAATAACTCTCACCTGCCTGGCCTGTCCCACCCAAGACAACCCTGCTCTGGTTTATAGTCTTTGGCCTTTGGCAGAAAGACAGGACTTGCACATGGTGATGCCACTGCGCTGGCAGGAGGCACTCAGCCAAGCGAGTGGGGCAGCTTCTTCAGCCAAGTAAATGACGTTGCTTCATCAGGCACTGGCCCCTGGACCTGGCCCATGACTGCCTGGCCAGGCTCGCTCAGGGCATGGGTGGGTGAACCCAGCTGGGACAAACAGGAAAACTAACAAGGGCAAACAGGGATGTCCAGAGTCCTGCCTGTACGAAGCACAGCCACAGCCTCCAGACTGCTCTGCAGACTGCCATGGGTGCGCTGAGCTGCGGCCGCGCTCAGGGATGATGCCAGCTGCAGAGGTCATGCACCCCAGCCTCCCGCAGGCTCCACGTGTCCGAGCAATAAGCCCCACTGGAGTGGGAAGAGACAGAGGGAAGTGGGGTCTGGTGCAGTGGGGCACGGTGGGAAGGTTTATTCGTGGAGGCTTTCTGCAGGCACCACTGCATCGTCCCTGGTTGTGAGAAAGATGTGTGGGGAGGAAAGAGATCGGCTCTGACCAGCCTGTGCCACAGGATTGCAAAATATCATTGGGAAGATGTCAGGGCTTGTGAATAATATCTGGCTTTTTGAGATTCACAATTAAATGCTGAGTTCCTCATCTAATTTACTACCACATTAAACATATAAAACAACAACTTATTGTTTTACAATCTCTCCCAGGGGAAGTAAAGCTGTTGCAGCATCCTGCAAGAGCTGCAGTGAATGCTGGAGGTTACTCCAGCACTGGCAGCCATCTCACCGCGAGAGCCCTTCCAGCCAAAAATAGAGCAACACGCACAGTCCACAAACATTACGCTTGTCCCAGCACCATGGCAGCTGTGTTTCTAGCCTTGTCCAAGCTGTCCTTGGAGTGACAGGCACCCGCTCACACTGTGCCAGTGCGCAGCCTCCCCCTGGCGTGCAGTCCCCGCTGAGCCCTGGGATCCTCAGCAGCACACTAAAGCAACTGCAGCTGCTGCACAGCATTGCCCCTAAGTACCTTTAGACTTTCTTCCATCTTCTCCTTCTGCTCCCACCACTACCACCTCTTTCCCATCCCACAGCACAGGCTGCGGACACACCTCTTCCTGCCAGTGCTGCTGTAGTATTTTCAGCTTGGTGATGTGATGACCAGGTTGCACATTCTGTAACACAGGAGCAGTCGGGCACTGACCAGGCTTGGGGATTCCCGTGGCCCTGAGCCAACCCTGCTGATCCCTGCTGCTCAAAGCATCCAATACAAAGGCTGGAAGAAGGAGGTGTGATTACCCCTGCTTCACTGGTAGGGAATGACGGTTTGTGGGCATGCGGCATATCACTGGCAAACTTAGGATGTGTCCCTCTTCCTGTTGGCCACCACAGAGCTCAGCGTCCAGCAGTGTGCTGGCCTTTCTCCGTGCTCCGCACCAACCCACCACCATAGGGAGGAAGGTGACGTGACGCTGCAAACCAGTGTATGGTTTTGGTAGCAGCAGCCACAGATTTGTCCTCCCTTTACAACCTGTAGCTGCAGTGAGATAGATAGGAAAAAGCAAGCAGATAATAAGAGAAAAGACAACGTGCTAGAGCAGCTGCTGTCAAAATGCTAACTTTTGATGCCACTTTCTTCTGTGCGTCCCTGAATTTAGGTTGGAGAAGCAGATGCAGAGTGGATTGCAGCCTGGTAAGTCTAGCAGTGAATGCCAGGCATCAGACGGGGTCTGCAGGCAATGTCCCTCTGTCGCAGGTGTGCAACCATTGCTGCCAGATACCTGCAGCTCTTCTCTGTGCTCAGCAGCCACCAACCACAGCAGCCTAAGCTGCTGGGTTGAAGGAGGTCCTGCCAGGGAGCTTCAGATACTATCACCATGGCAAGGAGCCATCACCATGTCCAGTAAGGCTTGCTTGGTAAGTCGTCGGTGCCTCTGTGTCCATGCACAGGATCTCCTTGCTGATAAAACCCAAATGCCTGTGACTTGCCGTACAGGGAGCACTGATAACCCAGAGGGATGTTCCTCACTTATGCTCCAGGCCCTTGAAGCTAGCAAGAGAAACATCAGCAGAGCCTGGCTGGAAAAGTTTTTATACCAGAAATTTCACCTGGTTTCTCTAAAGTGAAGGGAATGTCATATTTGTCCTTATTGTCAACCATCCTGGCATCAAAGTGTCATTGCTCCTTATGGCCTTGGAGGCTTCACTTCTCCTCTCCCCTCACTCCTCAACTCCTCCAGCTTTTCACTGGGCGGTTGGATCATGAAACCACCACAACAGCAGCTTTGCACCAGAGCCGTGAGGGCACAGCACAAAAGATAAACAAGTTCACACATTTCCAAGATGCCAACCCCTAAATGACAGGGACTCTGAGGTGCTGGCTGTCCTTTGCAGCTGCTTGATGGGAGAAAGAAATGCTTTGAACACAAGCCTCCTCTGACACTTGCTTGTGATTGGCTTGTGCTGCATGGTAAAACTCCAGCGTTGCCATGGTTTTCCAGGTTTCAAGGGGTGTTTTTACTCCGTACTGTCAGTTTTTCGCAATCTGCTTGTCTTAACTCTTTCCATAGGCTGATCAAAGCTGGTTAAAATAGAGGATGTATTTGTAAAAATGCTCTAAAACTATCACCTGTGATATCCAGACTGGTGGATGCTCCCAGCGAGATGCCAGGAGCTGTAAAAAGCATCTCAATGGCATCAATAGGGCTGTGTTTTACTGTCACGTTGGTTTATTCTGCACAACGGTGGTATCTTCAAGAATTAAACTGCAGCATGGCTGCTTTCCCTGCCCACAGAGCAACGAGCCTGCCAGAGCCTGTTCCTGCTGCCCGCGTCTCTGTGAATTTACAAAACTTGCTCTAGTCCCTGGCCGTTCTGACGGTGCTGCAGGTCCTTCGTAGGTCTCAGAGCTTCAAAGGCAACAGCAGACATGCTTTTGTTGTATCAGGAGCCTTGCTAATAGGCAAAAATCGTTAAACTCCCAAATTAATAAGTAGATATCTATTTCACCTTGAAAGCAAAAGCATAAGCAGCAGCGGGTGGGTCCGAATGACATTCCAGCTCACAAAGCTGCCGACTCACTGCAAAAGCCCTCCCTCTCCGGGGCTGACCTGATCATCTCACAGGTGTCGGGAATGGTGGTCCTGGCTGGAGCGAGGAAGACCAAAGTTCCCACAGGCTCTTTGTGAGATGGGACTCCAGCCACAACCACTGCTCCTCAGGGAATGCAGCTTCACACTGCCATGGCTATCAGAAAGAAACGATGTGCTGGGTGGGAAAAGCTGTCCAGGAGCAACGTGCCAATGAAGCCTGCAGCCTTGCTGGCCCTGCAGCATGCTGGGTCACAGCACAGCTCAGAGCCACCCTGTTGGGTTTCTTCCATGTCCATAGTGAACTCTTCTTGGCCAACAATCTCTTCTTGGCCTTTCTGTTCCCTTGCTTCTCATCCTAGAGCAATGTCTCCATTTCCCAGCAGCCTCCCCTTTGTGCAGTGGCTTTCACAGGATCTTTTGGAGTTTCCCCTTCTTTTTTTCCTCCAATCCTATTTCTCCAGCTACTGGGTGATACTTAAAGCAAACATCTTCATAAGTCAAGTCACTTCAGATGCTGAGCTGTTGGATTTGAGAGAAGTAACAAGTTGTTGTTAGGAGTTCAGTTTCTACAGTCGCAAGAAGAGAGGTTTTTCATTAGGCTCCACTTTTGAGACACCACCTCCAGGGCAGTTCCTGGGCTCTGGCAATCAATGTCCTCCTGTGGCTTCAGGACCTGCCAGGCCTATGGACACGCTGCTGACAGAGATGGTGGCAGTTTGCTGACTGGAGCATGATAGATACAGTTCTCTGGTCTTGCATCTCAGTTAGGAGATCTGTGTGGAGCAGAAGACCTACGGCTGAAGTAGTTTTGAGCAGCAAACAGAGGAGTGTGAGGTAGAACAGGAAATCTTGGTGAAGACAGGTAGTAAGTGAACTAAACGAACTAACAGCTGTCCTCCTGCAAGCAGTCTCAGGGGTAGAGTGCACTGGCTCTATCCCTTTGACCTAAAACCAAAAGATTGCCTTTTTATAAAGAGGTGAGAAACTGCACAAGAGATGAAATGCTGTCATTCTTCATGACATTATGCAGGGCTGAAAGTGCACAAACATAAATTTAAAAACCAGGAAAAGCTTTGTAATGCTGAAACAGTTTCTGTGTGTAACATATCATTTCATGTACCCTGTGGTCAGGCTCAGGTCTACTTTCCTATCAACGCCATTTTACAAGGCATTAAAGCGTGTTGGGTGTCAGTGTCACCAGCACGGCTGCTATGAGACAGAGCCTCCCCTGGAAACAGAGGTGGTCATATCCTACAAAACGTTCTTTTGAGATTTCCGCAAATACAAAATGCATCTGTCAGGTTTGTCCTGTCAAGCACAGCTTTTTTAGATGTAGCCCAATATTCTTGGTTTTATTCTCAATCCTATTTCGCTGATAGGCCAGACTAGTTGTTTTCTTTAACAAATACAGGCTGCATCTGGAGTATGTAATGTGGTAGTTGTGCTTGGAGAGGGAGAAGAAGCCTTTGCTAGCACAGGAGGTAGGATCTGCAAATGAAATGATGAATACCATTTCGGAGAGATGTGAGGGCATTGGGGAGGTGCCTGGAATCAGGGCATGGAAGAAGGAATGAGGAGAGAATGAGGAGCATGGTTGCCTAGCCAGGCTAGGGCGTGCAAATCAAGCTGAAGTGTTGCTTTGCCACCACAGACAACAAATTTTTTCAACAGGGAGCACAACTCTTCAGCTACCCAGTATGAAACAAACGATTCTGAAAGAGCAGAAGTTCAGGATAGTGACACATTGCATGAGGAATGGGACTCTCCTCCTAACTTCAGTCAGCTAAAACTCTAATTCATGATGCCATGAAGGCAAGACATTGGCTTGGTGCTAAGTCTGGCAGTCACAGGGACTTGGTCCCTTCCCAGCAATTTGGAGCCATGTGGCTTCTTAAGATACACATGTAATCAAACACCAAAATGGGTTGTTTTCTCTGGTTGAGTCTAAGTTGGTTGCCCCTCTAATGTCCTGATTAGAATCTCATTCTGTAGCAGCAAATTCCAAATACCATCATCAACACTATCAACTTGCCAGCCTTAGCATACATACCTCAGCAGGAGCTGAATCGTCAGGGGAGTAGACCTCCTTCCACCGACGACAGGGAGGGCCCCGTCAGCCAGCTGGGCTGGATGCCCTGCCTCAGAGAGCTGAAGTCAGGTGAGATGACTCCCACCTCATACACTCTCTCGCATCACCCCAATCTTGCCTAATGATGCTCACTAGTCTTCCTTCGTCATTGCCAGTGACCTGAGCATTAATTAGAATCACAGGCAAAGAGGTCACAAAAATGGAGTGCAGTGTCCAGGTCTGAGTCCAGGGCCTTGGTGCAGCTGCTGCCTCTACAAGAGCTCTCAGCAGTGGTTGTAGGGCATCTGGGCATCTCTGGACAAAGAGACAGCGGCCGCGCAGCTCCCCCTTCAGCTCCTTTGTGCACCAACATGGTCCAAGATGAAATACTGCTTGATGGTGTTGCTGAAAATCACCCCATGACAATGGGCTGAGATCACACTGCTTTCTTTAGTAAAAGTGGTTCTGCAGGAGAATGGGATTGTATCCTATTCCTATGCCAATAAGCCATCTTCTGAGCCTGGTTTTCAAGAGATCATGGCTGTTGTCACCTTGCTACCAGTGCCCTATAGGTTACTTCAAATGCGTCAGAGAGTGACAGAATAACTGAGGTTGGAAGGGACCTCTGGAGATTATCAGGTACCTGCCCAGTTCTCTACAGGTCCAGCTACAGCAAGCTGATCACAGCCATGATGAGTTTGAACACCTCCAAGGACAGAGATACCACCACTGTTCTGGGCAGCCTGTGCCAGTGTTTGGCCACTCTCATGGTGCCAACCCAATGCCTTATACCTAAACAGAATCTCCGGTGCTGTCTCTCATCCTTTGACCACGCACCTCACAGAAAGATCTGGTTTCATATTCCCTATTACCTCTCATAAGGTAGTTACAGGCAAAAATTAAATCTCTTCTTTGCCTTCTCCTCCTACAACTGAATAACCTCAGCTATCTCACGATCTCCTGGTACTTCATGTGCTCTAACGATCTTGGTGACCCTCACTAGGATCTCTCCAGTTCATCTGTCCCTCAATACTTGTCTTTCTATACCAGTGCCCCTCTCCCTGGCTTTCATTCCTCCCCTGATGGAAGGACATCCTTCCACATGGGTCCAATGAGAAGCACAGGCAGAAAGCACAGGCCAGAGAGTGCCTCAGTGTCCAGGTTCCCAGAGTTCCCAAGCACCAAGGGTCAAAATCCAGTGTTGAACCAGCAGGTTAGCAGGGAGGCAGGAGACACCTTGTCACGCTTGTGAGAGCAGAAGCATCAGCAGGGACTGCAATAGCACAAACTGCCACCTAGACAAGAAAACTGTGATGGGATCTGAGTACCTTAGCAGTCCCCATAACTGTTAAGCCTGTTTTACAGATACAGAAATGAGGAAGAAGGAGACTAAGGAACTATCTCACAGAAAGCCTTCAAAGACCAGGAGACTTGACCGCTGGGCACAGGGCACACCACACTTGAGCTGCCTCAGGGAATTCCTCAGACATTTTAGAGCAGCTGGGGTCAGGTCACTGCCTCTAATATAGAAAGATGAGGATTATGCTGAGGACGTGTACTGAAAAATGTATCTGCAAATGGCACAGTGCCTCTGCATCAACAGGTGTCACCAGACACTGGAATCAGGGAATTTAGGAAAAACTCTCCTGCCTGTGAAAGATTTTGCATGCAGAAGACAGAGAGCATAAAGGGCAGGGGGGGCCTTGACGTATGCAGAGCCCTGATGGCGCCACACAGTTTGCAGGTCTGATCCATCAGCACCCAGTGCTGGGCTGACCCAGGAAAGATCAGAGCTTGCCTCACACCTCCTCAGAAGTGTGATTTAGTGAGGGTTTCCCAAGTGCAGCCATGCAAGAGTAAGTCCCCCTCCCCGCTGCACCTCCCCAGCTGCCCCAGCACATTGAGGGGTGCCCCGGTGCACAGCCTGCCCACCACATAGGAGCCATCACAGCAGCATAAGCTTGCGATAGGCTCTGAAGTGGAAGAAACTGTTTTCTCAGCATTTTATTTCAACTAATGTGTTCAGGCTAGCATCACACTGTGCTATTAATGCTGCCCCAGTTTGTAATTTTGCTTTCATGTTGGCTCCATTTTTCTCTTTTTAATACCACTATCTAGCCTTCTGGTTCTTCAATGTGGGACCTATTTTTCTGTCTGCTGTAGCAGAAAGAGCTAATTTGGTCCTTCTGTGTATTAGCAACAGGACTGTGAAGTGGAATAGAAGGCGATTTTATCTCTGTGTATGTCCTTGGTCAGATTGACACTAGAAAACTGCATCCTGCTGAGGTGCCATATTTTAAAGAGGACTTCAAAAAATTGGAGCGGGTGAAGAAAAGAGCCATAAAAAATGGTTTGAGAGCTGAAGAAAACCACTTACAGAGAGAGACTTCTAGAGGTCAGCCTCTGTAACTTGTCAGAAAGAAAACTGAGAAGTGATTTGATGATGTGTATAAGTACATGTGTGGAGAGAAAATATGGGATGCTAACGGGGTACTAAAAATTTAGTCTGAAAAAGGCACACAGATGGACGGTGATGGGCATCTGAGAACACACTGAGCTGAATTAGAAATCAGGTGTACTTCTTAACCATAAGGATGTTAACTCTCCAAAGAAAAATTGCAAGTGAGGGATGGGTACTGCATTTCTTGCGGGGTTTGAGCCAAGTTTGGATGCTAATTCTGCATGTCAGGACAGAGGCAGTGATTCACAGGGGATGGAAATTAAGGTGAGTTTGCCTGAATACAACCTGGGAGGTGACAGAATCTGACTTCACAGAGACAAAATTCCACAATTCATTTCATATGCCCTTTTTTACTGTCGCCCATCACGTTCTTGGACAAAATCCTTGGGAAGGCAACTCATTCCCTAATGTATTAATAAACTCTTAGTAAACCAAGTGGTCACTTTTAAGGCTGGGGAGGGATATGTGGAGGGAGAACAGGGTCTCTCAGACACGCAGGGGTATGAGGATGAACACTGTGAAGCTGCTCCCATGTGAACGCCTTCAAGACCATGGAGGCAGGGGGCAAGGCAGGGGGCAGCTGGCCCCAATATCTCCACACAGCAATGTGCTGGCCAGCATGGTCATACCCAGAGACGCTCATCCAGCCTTGTGAAAAAAATGTCATCAGTCTCCTGAAACTGAACTTTTCCCGCTGCCTCTGTTGGTGAGTGCCAGCAGCACCTCCATGAAGCAGCTTATAAACTCATGTCTTCAGTGTACAGGAGACAGGGATAAAGATTGTAAAGCACAAAACATGGCAGAACTCATCAGGTGGTCTGGAGGATCACTTAGTCCTGAGGGAGGATCTGGAGGATCATCTTAGAGGTGTTTCTGTGCACCTCTTCTGCTTCTTACTGCCTTTCTGTGGAGGCCCTCAGATCCCCCGTGTTCTCTTAACTGCAGTGCCATGACTGGGGAGAGATGCCCGGGGGATGAGGACAGGAGGCCCCTCCTACCACCAGGAGAGCAGGATGCCAATCCCTCAGGCCTGGCTGGTGATGCCCTGACCCTTCCCTGCACTGCTGCTGCTACTGCTGCTGAAGCAATTTTCCCATCCTGCGCATGGACAGCTAATAAATATATCCCCAATTACTCAACTCCTCGTTAGCAAACATGGACCTTTTAAATGGCTCCTACATGTCTGAATCAGAAAAATAACACGTCAGAAGGCTGCAAAGAGAAACTTCCAATTAAGCTCCCTTTGTAAATCATATAGGGTTTCCAAACAAGCCTGGCACATACACACTCCTCTTGTTTTTTCTCATGGTGGCTGTTTGCAGGCAGCACTTTGCACACAGGCTTTGGTAGTTGCTTTAAAGCTAAAGCTACTCTAAGAAAGCTGCATGCCCTGGGATGCAGCCCCAAGGAGGGTGTGTCCAGCCCCCAGCTATAGCTGCTAGATGCACAAACAGAAAGCTGCTGGGCATGTAAAGCAACTGTTAAGCTATTCTAGCTCTTAAAACTTCCCCAAGTGATTATGAATCTCAAAAGCAGTTTGAGCCCTTTCTTTTCCTGATGATTTCTTGCTCTCTTAAGGATATATTTCTGCACATGGCAGCATCTGGGACATTTCTGTTGGCTCTAGGAGTCAAATGGTCTTCAAGAATTTAGATCTCAAGCAGCACTTTGAATCCCTTCCAGATTAGCTGTTGTGCTCTGCAGCCTCTGCATGGCTTAAGAAATTTCAGTATTTACCTATCTGGTGTGAGCATCACATCCCAAAGAACCCTAAATCAAAGGAGTTATAAGTTCCACGTACACAGTGTATAAAACCCCAGTCAAGGGATTTGTGCTGGCTGAGCAAGTGGGTTTTGACATTCAATAGCTGCATATTCCTCCCTGTACAGGAAAATTGCACTGAAAACTCTGAGGCTTAAATAAAACATATGGCTTAAATGTAAATTCACAGTGAGTCCTGACAGACTGGAGGGGATAAAAACCCATTTGTTTAATAATGTGCTAAACTCATTCTTAAGGAGAAGATGAAATTGTCTCAAGGTAAATCCAAACGTGAAGGGCAGAGCTTCCCAGAGACCCAAGTGGTGCATCTTTGAGCCATGTAGCTACAGCAGCTGGAAAGCCCTGGTAGGTGCAGAAATCCTTCAGGAGAGACACACTGTCATCTCTCTTCAGAGGCGGATGGAAATGGTGCCAGCCTTGTCTTCACGAAGAGCAGGCAAAGCCCTGCCCGGCTGCCCACGCCCCACAGTGCCCCCGTTGGCCCTGGGAGCTGCCTGGCCAAGCAACCAGGCAGTGGGCTGGACAGCTTCCTTCAGCAAGGGCTGTGTTTGATCTCAGCCTCTTGGAGGACATCACCCACAGGTCCGCTAACCAGCGTAAGGGACAGCAACAAGCCATCAGCCCATTCTGGCCACATCCATGATAGATCTCTGTTAAGGGTCGAGGGACCGAGGTAACAACTCCTCGACTTCCTTAACGGTCCCCTTTGTCTCACTAGAGACAGAAGGGGTTTAAAGGGGAAAAAAGAAAATTCACACCTCGGTCTGCATTTGGGAAACTGAAACAAACTTTTAATGAACAATAAATCCACACAACTATTCACTATTATACATACGCACAAACCGAGAAAGAGGAAAAAAACGAAGAAGAGAGGACTTAGATAACCACAGTTCTTAACAGTCCTGTTCAAGGTCAGTGCTCTTGGCAGACACCAGCAGTGAGGGGGGAGTGAAAACCTTTGCAGCTGCTCTCAGGCAGAGAAAGTGAAACTCTTCTCGCGGCGAGACGGAGGGGAAGAAACCCCCGCACAGCAAGAAAACTGCAGGAAAACTCCCCCTACGAAAAACAAAGCTGGAAGAGCTCGGATATCCCAACCGACTTTCAGACGAGGCTCACGGCAGTAACAGTTCACAGTCTGTGATCCTCAGGTCCTCTGGGGGTGTGGGCCCTCAGCTCTCGGGCCTAGTCGTTCACTGGGTCGGGCCTAGCCGGGC
The DNA here is from genome assembly GCF_000710305.1 of Buceros rhinoceros silvestris. Taxonomy (NCBI): domain Eukaryota; kingdom Metazoa; phylum Chordata; class Aves; order Bucerotiformes; family Bucerotidae; genus Buceros; species Buceros rhinoceros. The sequence goes on along the minus strand of NW_010429805.1, from coordinate 25,705 downwards.
CGAGTCGGGCCTGGTCGCCAGCCAGCGGATTATCAGCAGTCCCACCTCCCTGCAGCGAGTCCGGAAGCCCAAGAGAGCGACACTCCCCCCAGCCTGCTGCTTTTAAAGGCTCCCGACATAACGTTACGTTCACCTGACCCCCTTAACCAATTAAATGCGGAGTTATTGTACTGCATGGAATAATTCTTTTTGTCCATTTCCCAAAACAAGGAAGCTTCAGCTCAAACCAGGACAATCTCCCACCAGTGCCCTTGCTTCTTCCTCTGCCCATCTTGACTTGTCTCACTGGTGTTCCAGGTTTCTCATTCAGGCTGGGGTGATCATCTCCTGCGTGCCTCGCACAACCACAACAGAAAGGAGAGATACCACATCTCCTTCAGAGATGGGTTTGCATTGCCAGGAGATGATGGGTGGGAGTGGGCAGCCTGGCAATAAATGTTTTGAGTGCTCTTCTGAATCAGCTTCAAATCTCTTGTAAGAGATACAAGGGGGCAAACAATTCCTTGCAGAAGCAGGGAGATTTCTGGGGTGAATTACCTTACCCCAGCTGCAAAGCACAACCGTCTGTCCAAGCAGGAGAAAGTGAGGGCATCTCCTCTCCTGAATCTTCACTCCCCTTGCCAGCATGAATGAGAAGACATGAGTACCTAAGTGATTTTTATGCTGGTTGTAGCACAAGTGCAGCCAGCCAATATCCTGCCAAAACTCCACGGCTTGAGAGGAAGGAGACAGAAGTTTGGACAAAGAAGAAAATATGGCTTCTCAGCCCTAAAGGCCACCAGAAGAAGCCATGAAGCACAGATTTATAAAATAAAGGGCTGTGCAAAGAAACACCTCTTTCCAACACGCCCTTCTCCCTTGTCCTCCCTTCCTGTGGCTCAGGTTTGTTAATAAGTTTTGTTAAGGAAGGAGCCATTCCCTCCATC
>NW_010429805.1:4077-24658 GCF_000710305.1 Buceros rhinoceros silvestris | reverse complement strand
CAGGAACTCTTTACCACCAATCTCTTTCTCATCTCGCCGCACAGTACCGTTCTGATTGTATTCAACATCGCTCAAGCACGTGTGACTCCCTTTTGGGAAGCTGTGTGGTGGGTTCTGTCAGGTGTGTCCAGACACAAGTTTGTTCCTGTCCTTTACCCAATCTGTTGAGGCATTTGCTTCTTAAGTGTGACGGGTTTTTTGTCTTCTTAAAATTGCTCTGCACCATTAGAGGAAAATACTGGCCACACAGCCTGCAGGTAACTCCTAGCAGAAGGTCTGAAAGCTGAAACAACGTACAAAATACCTCTAGTTGGAAAAAGTCTTTGAGAAGCAAAGTTGTTGGGTCTCTAACAGGAGACAAAGCTTTCACATTCCCAGGGTCCTCAAACCCTCTGCAGCAGAGCTATGGATATCTACCTGTAGCTGCTGTTGGGCTGCCAGTACATCCACACACAGTCCCAGCAGAGCAATATGACTGACAAACCACAAAACAGTCCCTGTCCCTGAGGAGCAGACGCACAATAGCTTTATTCCCACCTTGGCTGTAACAACCACCAACAGATCTGAAGGGAATCTGCTGAACAGACTCAAAGAAGGTTCATTTTTCACATAGTAGGGTTTCCGGTGCTCAGCGGCTCCATTTAGGAAGCTGCAGATTGGTTTTGCTTCTGGACAGCTCACAAGGAAGGAGCATACCCTGGAGAACCATGTGCCAAGAGGGTTCTACACAGAGCAACTGGGTACTTGTGGCAGTGGGATCCTGGGTGCAAGCACCAGGATAACCCAGGCCTGGGTGGGCTCTGTGTATTCACGGGAGAAAGGCAGAGACAGGGAGACTGGCAGAAAGTAGGTGTGATCCTGTCTCTCCACACTCACACTCATCCCTGGTTACTGGTGCCTGTGCTACCCCTGAAGCTTATTAGCTTGTCCCAAATCACTTCCCCTCTGTCTGGGCAGCATCCAAACATCCCCAGAAATGCTGTGGTCTCAAACCACGTGGGTGCACCTAGCTGCATCCCCAGTGAACAGAATACCCAAATCTTGATAATGCCTGGAGAGCTCCTGCATCTTCACCCCTTCCCTGTGTATCCCACTGCCTGCCATTGTCTCAGCTACGTAACGAGCCCTAGCTGCCGTGCAGCAACAATATACCTGAGCCTTTTGGCCTCCTGTAGATATACAACCAAATATTCAGTATATTTGCTTGATTACAGCAACATGCCATGATGGCAATTTCTTTTTTTCCTTGTCTTACCACGTACCATGCTGTATGCGGCTTATGGACCCATGGTGTACACTTCTGGTGATCTGTGTTAAACAAACAAACAGGCTCAGGTGGAAAGAAAGGTTGCTGAAGAAGATCCGTCTTTTTAAAGAGACCAAAAGAGCTTGCACAGTCTAACAGAGCACAAGGTGTTGCTTTAGATGGTGATCCTGTAAATACATTCAGGGATGTAGGACAACTACCAGGGAGTAAGAACTATTTGTTAGGAGATGATGTTAGCACAAGATAGATGGATACAAATCAAGTGCAAACTTATTTAGATTGGAAACTAGTAAAAAGTTTCCAAACAATCTGTGACAACTCAAAACATCTGGATATGCCACAGAGCTGGAAGAGGCCTCATGGGTCACTGGCTGCGGTGGGCTCCACTCCGTCTTAAGCCTGTTTAGTTTTTCATTTGTTCCTTTGTTTTTAAATGAGTTTTCTGCTCTTCTCCCATCCATGTCTGTATTGCATATCTTGGGAAGTGCTTTTGCCTCTCACCCTTGATTTCCAGACTGGGTGGGCATACAGGGATGCTGCCCAGCACTGCCTGACTTCCTTCTCTAGCATCTCCCCAGCCAAGGCTGTTTGCTCTCACACGCTTCACTTGGGGTTATGCCTTGCAAAAGCACAGCTCCTTTGGCAGGGGAAGGAGGTGAGCACGGACGGGGTGCCAAGCATTTGTTTAAGCTGGGCAGGTTCCCAGTTTAAATAAGTCTAAATTCCCATGATCTAGAGAGGGAAGCTGCCTGGCCCCAGACAGAGGCATGTGGATCCATCACGCAGGGGAGGACCACATGAATCACAGCTCTCTGCTCCTTGACAAGGGCGGGAATCTAGTTGGCAGCCAGTCACCAGTGGTGTTCCCCCAGCATTGGGGCCTGTGCTCTCTAATATCTTCATCGCCCTCAGTAAGTTTGCAGATGTCACCAAGTTAGGCAGGAGTGGTGATCCACTTGGAGGTCGGGAGGCTCTGCAGAGGGATCTGGACAGGCTGGATCCATGGGCCGAGGCGAATGGTATGAGGTTCAACAAGGCCAAGTGTGGGTCTTGCACTTGGGTCACAACAAACCTCTGCAATTGGAGCACAACAAACCTCTGCAACACAACAGGCTTGGGGAGGAGTGGCTGGAAAGCTGCACAGCAGAAAAGGACCTGGGGGTGTGGCTGAATTTGACTGTGTCCAGGTGATCAAGAAGGCCAAACAGCATCCTGGCTTGTATCAGATATGGTGTGGCCAGTAGGAGTGGGGAAGTGACTGTCCCTCTGTACTCGGCACTCATGAAAGCACATCTTGAATACTGCGTTCAGTTTTTGGCCCCTTACTACAAGAAGGACGTTGAGGTGGTGAAATGAGACCAAAGAAGGGGAATGGAGCTGGTGAAGGGTCTAGAGCACAAGTCCTGTGATGAGCAGCTGAGGGAACTGGTGTTGTTTAGCCTGGGAAAAAAAGGAGGCTGAGGGGAGACCTTATTGCTCTCTACAACTGAAAGGAGTTTGTAGTGAGGTGGGGGTCAGTCAGTTCTCCCAAGTAACAAGTAACAGGATGAGAAGAAATGGCCTCAAGTTGTGCGAGGGGAGGTTTAGGTTTTTTAGGAAATTTTAGGAAAAATTTCTTCACCAAAAGGGCTGTAAAGCACTGAAACAGGCTGCCCAAGGAAGTGGTGGCATCACCATCCCTGGAGGTATTTAAAAAACATATAGATGTGGTGTTGAGCGAAATGATTTAGTGGTGACTTGGCAGTGTCGGGTTAACTCAATGATCTTAAAGGTCCTTTCCAACCAATTCTACGAGGGGGAAGGAGTCCAGTCTCCCAGCACTGTAGTACAAATGTCTAATTAGATGCAACAGAAGGATAGATATGCATACTCAGGGACCTTTCTACACAAGCGTAAATTAAGGAAAGCCAAATATTTATTTTAAATGGCTGTGCCATATGCTGATGAAATGCTAATCTGCATTTATAGTGTGAAAAACACACTGTAAATAAACTCCTCAGAAGAACCTCACTGAGCTCCATCTTTCTGAACAAACTAACAAGAAGAAAATAAAATCAACAGCATCCATTGTAGACTGCCTTCTGTAAGAAATCCAGGCAAGCTTAGGATGACATGGGCCAGTGCTTTTCAAATTACTATCTGCAGCCCCTAGGGGCACCACAAGGTTATGTGTAAAAGGCCTGCAGAAGGTATTTAGGAAAACCAAACTTGCTGTGTTTAATCCACAATACAAAGATCTTCAGCCTCAGTAGAAAAAATGGTAGGGGGCTGCAAATCAAAAGCAATTGAAAAACACCACTGCATTATTTAGGTTCAGGAACTTGGAGTTAGAAGGACAGTTTTGCCTCCTCCACTGCTCCCAGGACCTTGGGTGAGTGACTTCACTTCTACCACCTCAACTGCCCATAAGCATTTGCAGCACCTCTTCTTGTGCACCCAAATGATACCAGCACAACAAAGCCCCAGGACCCTGCAGAAACACATCGCTATTAACACGCCCTTCATCTTCTAGCCCCCCAAAAATACGCTGGCCCCAGCACATCCTAAAGTTTGAAGACATTTCAGGATACGAAGCAAGCTATTGGGGAGTCAAATTTGATTACCTAAAAGGCAGTTTTCACAGTGGCCATAACAAGCTGGTCCTGGAGATTGGCACATTTTCAAGCAGCAAGGCTGGGTGATGAAACCTGTTGGCAGAAACTGCAGGTGCCTTCCTTTGCTCACTGAGCCACTTCTGCCCTCTTACATACGTCCTCCTCACTGGCAAAGATGCAAAGACCACCATTTTATCAACATGCATATTGCAGTGTTGTCAGCAGCTCCTTGAGGTTATTCCCTTCTCCTTCTCAGCTATATTTATAAACCCTCTCCAGAGTTGCTATGGTTTCTGCTACTGCCAGTCCACTTGGTATTCAGTGCAGCTCCTCTCACCCTCACCTTTTGGGTGACCTTCACTTCACAAGGAAGATCTCATGCCATCAGCCCGTTCAATTAGATGTCACACAACACGCTGCACGAGAACACCAACCACTAAGCAAAAGAGGGCTCTGTGGAACCAATTCATCTGCAAAGGCTGTCTGAGTGATGGATAAACAACGGTAATTATTTCAAAACAAACTGGAACCAGAAAGGACAACCCAGCAGTGTAACCGCTAAACAAAAATGAAAGCCACAAAAAGAAGAAATTCCAGCTCTTAACATCTTGGGTACCCCAGTATCTTCCTCTAGGCAAGTTATTTTTCCACCTTTCTTGTTCTCCAAAGTCAAGTTCAAAACCCTCTTACTTCCAAGACAGTTTCTTTTACACCAGTTGACAACCTTATGCAAGGGACTGCTCATGAATAGGAGTGACAGTAGTAAACTGGTAGGAACAATTTTTCTCTTTGCCAAACTAATATTCTAAATACAATATTTAAACACCTTTGCACAAAGCTACTGTTTATGCTACAGCCAGACAGCCAAGCAGGATGCATGATGTTTTCCTCCAAAAGTAGGCATGTTGGGAATGGGTTCAGGAGCTTTCAGGTCATGGGATCCCCAAAACCCTAACCCAGACACTGCACAAAAACTCCATGGCTTCCCTCTAACTCCAAGAAAAATGGTCTTACTACAACAAAGACGACACAAATACACAAAGGCCAGGAAACAGAGCTTGGACATGACAGGACCCTAACTGTGCCCAGGCAGTAAGAACGGGAACATACCCACACTTTGTTTCTTCCTAACAAAGCCAGAACTTCCCTTGTGGTGCTTCCTTGGCTGTTGACGTAATTGTTCTTGCATCGGGCAACCAGGCTAGCCAAGACATCTCATTCCCACATGCTTTTAGGGCTAGTTGGGGCCTTCTAAAGAAGAGGAAAATTGTCTGGATCTTTCCAAGACATCGAAGTGCAGGTATGTGCAGGAGCATGTGCTTCAGCTGATCAAAAGACAGCTCTGTGCTGCACAAAAGGAGCTCCTCCAGTATAGGTATTGAGCAACCATGTATGCAGTAAGTGGGTCAGGAGAACAGGTCACACCCAGCATACAAAAACAGGCTGGCATAGAGAGCAGACAGGGTCAAATGTCCCTGTGCTGTGACAGGCAGAAACATCACTTGCTGGTGCAGCTCAGTTAGTTAAAGTGCGTGTGGAAGGAGGGCTTGGACACACGCGTGGTTGAGGCATCCGCAGCCGTGGCCAAGGGTACGGCACAGCACTCACATGAAACACTCAATGTAAGCAGGGAAAAAGACGTGTGCCACATTCTCTGAACTGCAGCACGTCTCTGCCTTTGCTGTCACCAACATCGATGGCTTTATACAGTCTGCTTTATACCATCAGAGGGCTACTGAGACTCCTTCAGCCCTGCCTGGCTGCAGTCGGCACCTACAGCATTGTTCAGTGGGCAGCTCACAGAGCTGTCTTTGGCTACTGCCACGTTGCTGACACCCACTTCACACTGGTGTGCTGCTCTGGCACTCCCAGGCTCCCTGCTTGCTCCCCGTCGTGGAGACACCCACAAAACAGAGAGCAGCAGCTATCCGAAAACTGGTCATTTATTGCAATCAAAGTTGCCCGGCACTCCAACAGACCAAAATTAATTACAGGATTGGATGTCAGTTGGGAATATATTACTGCACCACAAATTCCTGAATACCAAAGCACACTCTGTAAGGGAGATGAACCACAGTGTGTACACACTCACTCATACGAGGGGAAACCTCCCACTCAGGGTTGCCCAAACAAAAGGGTCCCTCACCAGAGTGGGTGTGAGGGCTCACTCGGTCCCAGGAAGTATCCTCAGAAGACATCCCAATCCGAGGGGAGACCCAGGAAGTATCTTCAGATGATGTCCCAATCCGAGGGAAGAGTCCCTGACCACACTCCCTCCAAAGAGGACCAACTCCAACCAGGTTCTCTGGCAGAGCTCCTTTTATACCCTCATCAGGTGTGAGCTGTGGTCATGTAAACTAGTAAGCACAGACCAGAGGCCAGCCAGAAGCCTGGACCCTGAAGCACCAAATAGGTCTGGTGCATTGACCTGAGCTTCATCAGGTGCTTGTGCAGGCCCCAGTCTGCAAAAGCATCTTGTCAGGGTGTCTGTACCTGTCACACTCCCCAGCAGCACAGTGTCACCTGCATGTTCATCATGTACTTATCCGTCGCTACAGATTTGAAAAAAATCTCAGTCCACAATCTTATTCAGAGTGGCTTATTCCAAAAACAGACAAAAAATTTTTCACTATTTCCTCTGCTGCTTCCACCTCCTTGTGCCTGGATTGTACAGCTAAGTCTCTGCTTGCTTGATGGAGGACTTCTTTACATCACACAACTCTTTCATCTTTACCATGATCAGAACAAGACAGTGAGCCTTTGCTATTTTATGGTCTCTTTTAAACTGGGGTGAGCTGAACTTTCTATACAAAGATTTGACCTCTCCTGAAATCCCTTGATCAGCAATTTCTCTTGCTCCCTCTTTCATGTTTGAGGCATTATGAAACACTGGAAACTACACGTTCTTTCATGAGGAAGTTAGAGAGAAAATTCAAATAATCAACTCAGTCCCAGGAGCCTTGGGGCCTCTTTCCAAGTTTGAAAGCTCTTTCCTAACAGAAGTTTTGCTCTTGAAAGTCTCTGGTTAGCAGACAGCTGATGATACAGCTTCTCTGGAGCCTTATGCTTCCAGCCCAGGCACAAGTAATAAAAAAGCCTGCCCATCTCTGTGAGGTCTGAATCAGGTGCTAACTCTGAACATCTGCTGGGGCCTCTGCTCTCCTCTTCCCCACCCTCCTTCCATGTGCTGGGCATCGGAGCATTCTCCATTTTATAGCTCGTGCCAATGAAAGGCTAATTTAAAAGGGAAAGCAATGATGACAGTGTTATCCAAAAAACCCAGACTCCGCTTTAACTGCTCTCTGTCCAGGACTTTGGTGAGTTCACCACCTCTGTGACAGGCTGGAAAGATCTGCACTGTATGGCAGCCTTTGGAAACTGTCACCAGCAAAGCATTCACAGCCCAGCCTGAGCGAGACAAACAGACTTTACATGTACATTTATTACTTCACACAACCAGATTGCTTACTGTACAAAAATTAACAGTACCACCCAAGAGGGCCTTCACAGATGTTTAGAGACACGTAAACACAGCTTTAAAACATGTTTTAAATGTAATTTAGGTACAAACTACTGAAGCCCCACACATTGTGTGCGTATATATACAGATACACATGTGTGCGCATGTATCTCTGCACACACACAGACTGAACAGATAGCTGCAGCAGGCTGTGATATGCTCGTACATTGTGCTCTGAGGAATCCAACATCCCTACACAAGGGTTTCCACCAGTGGGGTGTGATCTAGATCCAGGCTGAACCGTGAGCTCATCCTTAGGGCCTTGAGTTGCTGCCACTGTCAGCCTGGCCTTCCTTCCCTGGCTGCTCCCTGCTGCATCCCGCTGCTGGCTCCTCTCTTGAGTTTATAACCCAATCTCCAAGCCTACCTAGGTGTGTGCACCAGTGTGACTGGGTGAAGACGTAAGGGTCAGCAGACACGGTCAGATCCCTATCCTGAAAAGTCTCAGCAGGGGAGGGATGGTCTGTGTCTTCTGGGGTGCCTAGTCTAGCGGAGGCCAAGTTGCGGGTGTGATGCTTGGCACAACCATCGTAACTATAAACATCTACAGCCTGGAAACCTTCACCATTCTGTTCTGCAGCAGAAAAGATGAATTTGGGGTAGAAAACATGACTTTTAGAGAAAAAGACTGCAGCATCTGAATAATTCCTAGTAGAGGGAATGCCCAGTAAAGTGAATTTTGCTTAGCATTCAAGTGGGAAGTTTAACGCCTTAAGGTAGAAGAGGCCAAGATGTCTAAGGTCAAAGAGCTAAGAAACAACATTTTTACTCAATGCTGTGCTTTCATCAGCAGCAAAGGCACTGCTGCTTGCAGTATGAAACTGAGAAAGCTGGTACTCAGAGCTTTCTTAGCAGCGACTGCTGAATCCCAGCACCGCTCCCCGGCAGCTGAACAGAGTAAGTTACTGGCGTTCATGTCTGTACCCTTCTGAATTTTGCTTGTGCAGACTAAGCTCCTCAGGCAGCAATGGGCTCTCTAGTGAGGGACCCTGAAGTGCTAATCTGGCACTGGCCACACAAGATTTGTGTAGCTTTATTAACTTCTACTGCAGTAAAATAAACAAAGCAAAAAAAGAGAGTAACGGCTGCAGCCGGTAGCTTTCATCAGGAAGAAATGATGTACTGTAGAAATGTTTTCAAAGCTTTCTTTCTAAGAAGTCCAGTTATTCCCTGGAAGGAACAGACTATCCCTGGTAGGAATTAATCCCAAAATTATAAAGAGTCAACACAGCTTCTGCTTGCTCATCTTCTAATGCAGAGAGAACTGCTCATTTCAGTCTGACAGCCGCAAGTATTGTGAATCCCAAGGGCTCTATTGTGCAGTTAGGACAAACTGGTCAGGAAAGAAGCATTTTGTGTCCTATAGCGGAAGAGGGTAAAAGATGCTGTTCTTTTTGCACTAACCTGCCTGTCCCAGAGCATAACAGGGCCTAATGCTAAGCAACGGAGACACTTTGTCCTTGGAAAGATATGAACAGCAGCTGTGCCTCAACCCGTCTGGGGGCCCTAGAAGACACTTTTCTGGAGTGCCACATAGAAACACACTTCTAAAGCCCTGACTGAGTTTCATGTCAAATGTAAGACTGACAGAATCTCCACGGTGTTTCCTCAGGCAAATTGGGGCAGCCCTTCATAATGACAAGATACATCTGGGACGTTGTCTTCACATACAAAGAAAAACAAAGGAATACTGACGGACACAGCAGCAATGGTAAAATGCTTCAAAAGTTACTCATGCAATCAGAGAGCAGACAGCAGAGCTGTCACCCATGTATCCTGACAGTCCTTGCATTGATAAGTATCATACTTGAGTGGCATTTGCCTTAGTGGTTCATATGTCATGGCCCAAGAGACTAGTGTGCTGATTACTGTCATTATCGGGAACTTCCAAGAACTAGCAAAAAGGAGCAAATAAGATATACTCCCACTCAAGGAGGGGTTATCTATTTCTTAGTCCAGTTTGCCACATCTGGCTATGTCACCAGGAGTCTCAGCAGAGAGCCAGAGGGTAGAATACCTACCAAACCACACAGCAAACCACATCCACCAAGGTACTTCGTGCCTAGCTCACAAAATCACCAAAAATTTGAGAGCTTGCACATTGCTCTGCAAATTTCACCTCCCCTTCTCATTCCTGCCATGGGAAACCTTCATATGTCAGACAGTTATACTCCAGAGAGAGGATTTCTCATGCTAGAGTTTATAACCCAATCCTTCCCATCCTCGCACTTGTACACAGGAAGAAACAGGTAGGAACATAAATGAGATTGCACAGATTATTTTCCCCTAAATCAATAAAGTTTATACGTTTTTAAGACATCTTCATTTAAAGAGAAATAAGCATGAACAGTTCTACAACATAAACAGGTGCAAATCTATTGCCTAGCAAAGCTAGGAAACAGTTCATGTCTAATCAGAAGAAGCGTAAGCCCACAGCCACATATTTTAAGGACAGCTTTGTGTTTTAAAGACAACTTCAATATTAGTGTCTTTACTGTATTAAATTCTTGGTACTTAAATAATAATAATAATAATATCTAGACAGCACAGAAAGTATAGGATGACGCATAGGCATAAGAGTTCAAGACGTAACAAGTCAAAGTGCCTTCTGGTCAAACTGGTACAAACTATGTTCAGAGGCCAACCATAAACCAGACTGGGAGCAATCAAGGCCCTTTTCCTCTCATTTCCATCAGGTAACATCAGTCCAGTCTGAAGTAACATCAGCTCCAAATGGGTGTACATGAGAGGAGAGCCAAGCCCATGTCTTGATGGGAAACTGATCCTCTTTTCCTCTGTGTAATGTCAGTTAATCCACAGGCTTTGCTTTGAATATCCGAGCAGAGAGAGAGACAACAGTAACTTCGATGCCACATTCAAGGGAGGCAGAGTCAGCAGCTCAACTGAAATGTAGCTCTTAAAAGCAGGGGGTGCAGCGAGCCCTTATTAGCTCCTCTGGAGTCACACTGCCCAGCTGATGTATTGGTTCCAGCCATGAAAGATGGCTGTGAGGAGGTTAAGTAACACTGCTCTTCAGTGGAAAAATAAAAAGATTATCCTCATAAGTACAATTTTTCCCTTCCTGTTTGTCTTATTTTACTATTTCAGAGATAAAATACTTTTTACAACATCAGCTTTTTATTGTATTCATTTCCTTCAAAGACAAATGGAGTTTAAAAGATCTTGTCACCAGAAGGGGTGAGATGGGAGCAGAGGCAGATCTTTTATTAAACCTTTAAAAAGATTTCTAACTCATTTTGCAAGTGAAAACAACAAAAGCCATAAAACTCAAGCAAAGGAGCTGTCACTGAGACTAAGCAGATCCGAACTCCGCCATCCATTTTTCATATTTCTCCAGGTCTGCCGCAGAAACGGATTTGGAGATTTTCTTTAGAGCCAGCTCAAAGTCCCCCTTGGTAACTGGCATCTGAAGCTCCTCTTTAGAAAGTGCACGAATCTCTTCGGGAGTTAAGCCGTTAATACGTCGTCTCATTGCCATTAAAGAGGCATCCCTGCAAATACAGGACAATGTATGGGAGCTAACTGCTAGCAGCATGTACTGTAACCCTATGAATTTTGATTGCATCCTCTTGCTAGAAACCATTGGCAGGAACATTTAAAAGAGCATTTATTTACCATAGAAGATGTGGTTCACATCTTCCTTAGCTTCCACTTCCCAGATCACTATATTAATTCAACGTAAAGAATACACTGGCAACAAACCCCATTTAAGCATATGGTAAATGTGCAGAGATAATTAAAACTATAAAACTGAAAACCTTTTACAATGATTCACAGAGATGAAATTTTACAACTTCAGTGCAGAAAAGGGCAGGCTGCGAGAGGAACTGCACTCAGAGACTTGTTTTTTTTCTACGCAGTCTGAATTTTGCACTCTCATCTTCTTGGATTTCAACACTCTCCCTACCGTGCAGCCCAGAAGGACAGAGTGCAGCCCAGCCCTGTTGCCTGCTTGCAAACAGCACCTGAACCTGTAAAGGGCAGAGCAGGAGGTATCAGACACTAGTGCCATGTGGGCCCGCAAGACTGAGGCCATCGGCGCCTGTGGCTTCTCATGCTCTACCTGCTCCGTGACTCCTTCCCAGCTCAGATGGTGCCAGTATGGCCCAGTGACGTGGAGAACACTGCTCATTTCTCACACCATGGCCCACATGCAGTCTGAAATCACATTTTTTCTTTCTCCAGGTTTTTCCCAGCAAGGGGTAACACAGGCTTCAGGGAGAACAGGTAATTTAACTATTGCACTGCGTGACACACCAAGTTTTCAAAACCATGGAGTCACTTCCAATTTCAGCAAAGCAGGAGAGGAAGGAAAAAAAAATCCCAAGCCACATTCAGAAAGGATCAACTTCTCTTGGCAGGGATCCTAACATAAGGGACACAAATTTTCTTCCAGTAAGCTTTTTCAAATACCTATTCTCTACCAGAAAAGACTAATTTATCAAAAAATGAAACAAATTTTGGGAATGGGATGGAAATAAATTCAATACTATGTTATAAACTATCTTTTCACCCTTGCACCTAGAAGATTCAGGCAGAAAACAAGACTGCTGCAATGGGGGCTGTCCAAACATGAGCTCCGAAGAAGTATTCTGTGAAAGGTTCCTTTTCATCATGAAATTTTAGCTCTTCAACTCAAGTGATTTTAAAAAAAAAATCCAAACCTGTTTTGCACTACACGAACAAATGCAGACAAATGCAGTAAACACAGCCAACAGTAACATGAGATGTGCTCAGAGGATTTTTTTCTCTTCGGATCCAAGAAAACTTAACCACATCTCACAGAAAGACTCCCTGGTCTTTAGGCCGCTCCACATGACAGCAATGTGTGGTTCCAGTAAATAGGTTTGTAAAACCAGTAAATATGTATAACCAGTAAACATGGTCACGGTTAGTAGCTTCAACTGTAGCGCTTATTGCCTTTCAACACACAATGCCAATGATGTCTTTCCACGCAGTTTTATTTGCAAATATTTGCAAATTAATGGGAATGAGATACCTGCAAACATTAGTGATGTCAGCACCAGAATAGCCATCAATCTTCTCAGCGATTTCTTCAAGGCTGATATCAGGATCCAGTTCTACTTCCCGAAGATTAATCTTAAGTAGTTCTGCTCTGCCTTTTGCTACAACATAAAAATACTTGTTTGAAGATTACAAGAGTAACATTAAAAAATAAGATAAACACAGCTTAGATTGTTCAGTGAAAAGTACAAGCAAAAGGGTTTAATGTCAGAAAAGAGACCAAATCACAGTAAAGTGTGCAATCAAATACAGTGAAGTACACGGTTAAAAGCAGTATATTAAAGAGCATGCTTTAGAGACATTTTCCAGTCATACGTCATTTAAAATGTCTGTTATGTCTCAGGTGACAAAACCTTTTGTCACGTACTACCCAAGGGCACAAAAGCACAATCCTACAAATGCCTGCTTCTTCCCACATCCCTTTGGATTCACTCGCTGTTCAAGCGTTTGATTACATACTATTCACACAGTTTTATTAGAGCCACAGTGAGGATTCTATTAACAGAGCTTCAGACAGCACAAACCCCTTAACAACAGGCTGAACTTTAAGCATATGTTTAAGCACTTTACTCAGTTGGGACCCAAGAAAGCTGCTGAAGCATGCTAGAAAACAGACACATTCATACAGTAAATATATACTAATATATTTACAACACCAGTGTCCCAGTATCCCACTTTGAGATCCAGATGCAGTGTGCACACAGTGATAACCAGCTGTGTAAATGAGCACTTTCGCAGCCAATTAATCATTTATCTTGTAGAGGGCATGTGCAGATGTGCATTTGGGTTCATACGTTAAGCAGCCTGCACTTATAAGAGGGAATTCACATTTGACAGCTTAGGCCTCAGTGTTACTCTGCACAAGGGTGGTGAAGAGGAGGACAAATGCTTTCTCGGCTTTTAATGTACAGAAAAATATACCAGCTCAGCATCTTTATTTCCACAGTGAGCTATTTTTATGACCTAGAAAAGAGGACAACTGCAACAACAGAAGTAGCGGTAGAAAAGTCTTAAGGAAATGTCCACACTTCACACAAGTTTTATTTATCGATACCCCTAATTAATTTTCTTTTAAATTTCGGGTGGAGAGGAAATACAAAAGAAAGCTTGTCTAAGGATGCTGGTTCTGCATCCTTTGCAGAACTGTCAAGAATACAGAGCTATCAATCACACACAACTGGCATTAGCTATAAACCAGGGATTTATTATTTACAGAGCGCAATGTACATACAGCATACCTGCAGAGAGCGTCCTGTATCAGAGAACATTCTTCTAATCTTTGCTACGGGGCTAAGCAAGTCCTTGCGGTATTTTGAAAACGAAACACGGTAGAATATATACTTTCATCAAATTTCACAGTATACAGGTGTACATACGACATATCATATAACTTTTTCAATTAAAATGCCTGACCTCATCAAATCACACAGTATGGTTATAAATGCGTCATTCAGACTTGCCCAGAACAGCTCAACATCCTTATTTACAGAATAGATGCAACAGAACGTAAGATTGGAAATGAAAACTGGAGCACACCTCCTGTGTCGCCCAGGGTGTGACACACTGTGTCAAAAAACAGTCTGGTTTTATCAGAAACAAGAGCAAGGGCTGATAGGATTTTAAACTAATTGGTCATAAAGACAAGGCATCCTGTTAGGAGCTGTTACCGCCTGTAAGCTCCAAAGACAAGCTGTAGATCTATTAAGTGTCCTTATACCTGCTAAACTCAATCACAGCTGCTGTCACCACGAACACGCATCCTGTTATCTTGAGTGCTCGTGCAGGGAGATGAGACACCCACTGTACCAAGAAGAAGCGAAGCTATGCAAACTTCAAGTGATAGGAATCTCAAAATTAATAGGACGGGTGAATGACAGCTAGGAAAGACAATACAAGCCAAGCCATCTCAGGGCAGGAAAGCAATCAGCCTGCTGCATTCTGAGTGACTCAAAGTACAGTCATAAAAGCAAGCAAGCAGTGATTTACAATGCACTAAGCCTGTAAGCGAAAATTCATGGATCCACTTCTTTGCATTTGTCTGCAAGGGCACAGAGTGCATTTGCAATATTTCTGAACGCGTCCAAAAGCTGCCTTTGATGATCACACAAGGACTGCCTGCTAAACATTTAAAATAATTCCATGCTCATTAAACTTAACTGTCTTTCAAAATGTAAGAACCCATCAATGGGCTTGCAATGAAATGCTGCAGCTCTCTGTTTTTAAGCCTCCAAGCAAGCAGTATTTTTTCTTTTTCTCACTCTTTAAAAATAAAGCGACCCAACCAAATGATTAACCCCTGAATTTCAATGCTCATTACAAAACTATCAAGCTTTCTCCAAACCAAATAGTCCTGCAGTAATCCTAAGCTTGTCTTGCAAAGGCCATTTTAAAGGAAAATGCCTGTAGCAAATATACCTGTGGGCAGAGGTATATAAATCCTCTTCTCCAGTCTCCGTCGGAGAGCTTCATCGATATCCCAGGGAAAATTTGTAGCAGCTAATACCATAACCATCTTGGAAGGGTCATCATTTTCCAGAGCACCACCTACCCCTGCAAGCACAACAGTTTAAAGCGATTTCACTCCACAGCTCTTATTGATCAAGATGGATGATTAGAAACTCCGCACAGACAAACATTGCAGAAGCCTGGACAAAGCTAAGCAACAGCTCTGTATAGTCCTAGTGCCCTTTCCAAACTTCTCATAGCTTAGGTGTGACACGACCTTCATTGTCACAGAAAGGGGGACAGTTCATTCTTTTGTTGAGTCAGAAGGGGCCTTCTTTGACAGCACTAATAACAGAGTCATACATGAAGGTATCTCTGAAAGTGCTACTTCTGTCAAATCTGGCCATAGAAGAAACAGGAATCACTCCTCGGCCTCACAAATGAGGACTGCAGAGAAATTACCAGTTTGCAGCAAAAAGTTGCCTACCCTCAGTTTACCACAATGCACGTTTGAGGACATTATAAATAGCAGTTAAATAATAGCTGCAGTAGAGAGGTGGCTATCAAACCATTATGAAGTACAATATTCCTCAGACAGTCATCCTTGTTATGTGCACCTGCACGGAACAGGTACTAAACCTGACTAAAAGGTGACCTCAGAACACAGATCTCACAATGGGGTCCCTGAGCTCGAAACTCCAGCAAAAGGGAGAAATTTGTTTAAACTGCATCAAAATTAAATACCTGCATTAAACTGCACAAATCTCCATTATCTGCTCCTCCTAGAGTCTGTGTCTTTTAAATATGAGCTTTCAATTTAACATCAAAACATTAGAAAAAATACAGAATCCTCCTTTCAGCTATCTGCCTTCAAACACTCCAGAAATACAGTTCTCTACTCTGCCTTATTTTTCTCCTATCCATAAAGCCAGGTTTTACAGATTGCTCAAGTTCTTACATTCCCATCTGTAAAGAAACAGCACCCCAGCCCCAAACTCAGATCTAAACACTTGTTACCATCCATTTGCACAAGCAGCTCTGACTTGACTCTGCGACTCGCCTCGTGTTCGTCCGACGTGCCTCTACGGCTGCACATGGAATCTATCTCATCAATGAAGATTGTAGCTGGAGCGTAAAACCTTGCCTTTATTCAAATGGAAACAACCACTATTAATACTGCAGCAGCAAGTGCAGGCCTTCATCAGAACACGACCCAGTCCCACTATACGTTCTACATGGCTGTCACTAGAAAATAATTCAAGATCTTGATTTACAAACTGTGGGGCACATCCTCAAGTTTATACACTTTAAATTGTACTCTTTGAGTCAGTGGTCTTTCAGTGTCGGCTGGTTTTCCTCAGCAACCAGTCTTGCAAAGGGGAAAAGGAACACAATCGAAATACAGGCGGTTTTCATGTCCAGGTTTTTGTGCTGGCAAGGGTTAAGCATAGGGGACAGAAGGGAGCTCAGCCTGTCTCAACAGAGAGAGATTTTAACTGAGAGGATTGTAGAAGCGCAATGAGGATCCCAAAGAGGTGAATGACTCTTCAGTATAGGTCCACATGGGCACGTCCTTCACATAACCCTGCATGATGGCCTGTGCCCACAACTTCACTGACAGAAAGAAACACTAAGAGAACAGAAGAAAAACTAAAACATGTATTGCTTCTAGAATAGCAGTTCCCAATCCCCTCCAATTTCATATCTATTTCCTATGGGCTCATTATCCCATAACTGAGCAAGAACTAAATTGCTATCAGGGCCACAACTCTACGTTTAGTATGGAAAATGCTATCCTAAACAAGGGTGATGAACCATTTCCTTCTTAATCCTCAACAACATACCAGAAAATGATGGAAAACACAGAGATTAAGCATCACTTCAATGAACTCTGTGCTTCAAATATGCTACTGGAGGGGCAGGAAGCCAAGAGAGATGTCCTTTCTCACCTTAGTGATCCCCAGATCACATCATCGAGGACATACCATTTCAAATAAGAGGCGGACCAGCTTCTCAGACTCGCCCCTGTATTTAGACGTCAGGGTAGAGGAAGACACATTGAAGAATGTTGTTCCACATTCTGTAGCAACAGCTTTTGCTAGCATTGTTTTGCCAGTGCCGGGAGGACCAACCATCAGCACACCCTGAAAGATGAAAACAAAGGTAATGAACAACAAGTAAAAAAACTTCGCAACTGGTACTCTACATCTCAGTATGATCCAAGATCTGTAATAACATAATTGTCATCAGTGCTAAACAGAAGACAAGAATCCTGCATTCAAGGACAGATTGGAAATGTTCTGTCGTTTCTTCTCACCACTCCACTGGAGATCAAACCACAAAAGCCAGTAACTGCTGCTGTACCTATCACCCGGGAAGCAGATAACGGATTTACAACCTCGCTCTGATTCAGACAGAGCCTGGACTTGAACTTTGGCCTCTTCCAACTCACAAGGGGATGCGCGGGCAGCTGAAGACAGTGAATTCTTCTTTTTGGAACAAAGGCCCCTTCATGAAGAAAGCTTCACAGAAACCAAAATACTTCTGCACAAAGTTGTGTTCACTCAGTAGGGCATTTTTCTGTAGAAAAACGTTTTTCAAAAGAATCCTGACAATGTGAATGTAAGAATCTGGTTGATTTTTTCATTTACATATGCATGAGAGCACTCACTGAATCCAAGTTTGTCATACTCTTTAATCTCTCCACCTCAGTATTTCTATGACCATACTGCTGCATCTTAGCAATTCCTGGATGAAACACCATCCTCACCACACTGCTGAATGGCAGAAGAGCACTGCTATTTCTATTTTACAGATAAGCAACTCTGGCTTATGTGGACTACCTCTCGGTCCCACAAAAGCCTAATATGCACTTCAGTAATTATTCAGAAAGCTTTAAACTAGAAAACTGAACTACAGTTGTTAAGTTCCAGGCTGACATCCACATCATCAGACTGTTTTTCCATCTATCTGAAAGAGAGAGTAAGGAGAACGCATATCTGCAGCTCAGCACATTTACCCATCATTACACAAGCAGATTTTTTGCTAGACACACAGTGCTCTCAGGACTCATGTGAAGACTGGAGTGCTGAGACTGATTCATCACTCTTGGTATTATTTCTAAATACAGTTATCTTTACAGATGGTCTTTCCAACCCTTTCAGCAGCAGTGCTGGAGCAGGACAACACACTCTTCTATGCCTGCATAGCACCAGAATAGGGCACTGTGATTTTAAGTATGGCACTGTGAAAACGTAGTGCTCAAGCAGCTTGGGGGTTTTTTTCCTCCTAATGCAAGATCTTACTACATGCTAACAAGAGTTTCCTAAAGTAATGTTGTACTGTGTTGTGAGGGTAATCAAATTAGCTAGAATTAGAATTGCACATCATAATGTGCTTTGCAATTAATAACTTACAGAAAATACCACAGCAATAAAGTATCTGTTAAATGCAAGCCACACAGCAAATTAGATTTCATCAGTTTCTCACAAAAAATTACTTCAAAAGCACACAGAATGACATGGAAGAGGTCTATAAAAACAAATCAACCGGGAACGTAATTATTCAAAAACGTACTATTCAAAAGCAATAGCCTCTCTGTACTCCATTTTCCATTAACTCTTAATACCTTTATTGCCATTTAACACTTAGCTAATGCAAGTTCAACATACATTCATCGGTAAATTAAGTTAGAAACGTTCACACACCATCCACACAGCTAACAGTCCAATGTCACTCCTCAGGCTGCCCAAGGTTTCCCAAGATCCAGAGCAGCAAGCATAAAAAGTAAATGGACTCTTTTTCTCCCCATCAACATTCAGAGATATACTGCTGAGTTGCTGCATAATCATACTGGTATTATAATAGTATTGCAAGTACAACCCTGGAGTGACTGGGTGAAAATTACTCAGCCTGTGATATGCAGTTCAGAGACGACTTACTGTTCTCCAAGTTCCAAATGTGTATTTTTAGTATTTTACAATAAGCTTCACTTCAGTTAAAATCACACTTGACCCCTGTGCTTGACAAATTGTGTTTACTGCAGGACCTGGTGATACAAGGGACTAACATCGTTCTTTGGATATTGCTTTGGTCCTCCATTATTATGGAATAGCAGATTCTGGCTTCAGTTACACATGCCGATCACTGCCAAAATCAAAGCCCATCGCTCTGCACCTCCTGTGTAACTATAATAGTGAGCATTACCTTGTGCGTGAGACTGGTGGCATTATGTACACGTGTAACACATGTGCAAAGCAGCCGCACCAGGTGTAAAGCCAAGGGAAAACCCTGCTCTCTGGGGATAAAGATGATGGAAATACCAGTTTAAAAAAAAAAAGCACTTGAGTTCTCAGCAAAACAAGATGTGCATAGTTGCAAACAGAAACACATAGGATCATGTTACTCTCTCTCTACAAACTTGGAGGCTGCCACTTACTCACTAGCTAAAATCCTTGACAAACACAAAGACTTCTTTATTCTTCCTCTAAGGCTCAGTTAATCCAAAGTATTCCAATAAGAAGCTGAAATGCACCACAGGGAGTAAGTGTTTTGATGAAATCACTGCAGGGTTACTTCTTGTTGTTGTAACAATCACCAGCAGAGCAGTGGGAAGCACAGCGAGCAACCGGGCCTTCTTGGCCCAGAACAGTTCAGAGAAAAAGATAGAGCAAGCCCAGGGACACTCAGAAACCCATGGCTACAACTACACAGCACTTGTGCTGAATCAGGGCAGACAGCTGGTCCTCCGTACAAGGCACTGTCCTCTGAATCCAGGCATGAACTGTGAGGGCTGTCTTGAGAATTGTTCTCAGGAGACTTAGGCTGCCTTTTCCCTGAATTATTGTCCTGAATGTCTAGAAGCAACAAATGCCTGCTGCTACACTGATTACTGGAAGAAAGAGTCTTCCCCTCAAATCTTCTCATCCTCACAGCACAGTCAGAGGTCAACAGCAGGGAAAATACATGCTGTTTTGTGCGAAAAATAATTCAGGAGGGTTACAGCTTCACGACTCACCAGGGAAAAGGCTAACAATGAAGACTCTTCATGGATTCATCAGAAATTAATTTGCATTTCAGACTGAAGAGAGGAAATAATCTTGGAATTTTTTTGCATGTCTACACTACCTAGTCTTCAGAAGCGACACTGCTCAGCAGGAGAAGATATTACACAAGGAGACGGACACTGTAACTCTTTAAAAGATCAGGCTGTTTCTTTATCCACTGCCAGAACACTTGGAGGCAAGGCCAGTGGCACTCTTCAGGTTCCCTGTAGTCTGCTGAGATACCTGCCTTACAGACAGATGACCACTACATCCTCTAGGCATGTTAATAGCCAAAAAAAAAAAACCAACCCAAAAACACAGCAGTTCTTCATGCCCTTAAAAGTTTCTGAAGGCTGGACAGATAGGACCCCTGCAGTCTACACAGTAACGGTATGGATTAACTTCCTCTATGGCAAGAAGAAAAGAGATTCAGCTGTTCAAAAGACTATGAAATCTCACCCTACACTTGCAGCCCACAATATCTAGGCTCTGTCTGAGCTTATAGCTCAATTAACCTTAAGGTTAACCTCAAGGCCACTAGTACTGACCACAGTACTCTAAACCCCTGGGGCCATACAGCCAGGGGATAGGTTTGGGCTGCCCCCCTCCAACTCACTGAAACCTCCATGAACAGCCCTCAAACAGCAATCTCCCGGCTCCCGCT
>NW_010429805.1:392-3941 GCF_000710305.1 Buceros rhinoceros silvestris | reverse complement strand
CCTCCCCTCTTTATTGTCTGAGGACACAAGCCCCAAGAAAAAGTCTTCCATTCATCAGTTCCTGCAGAACTTTGTCTTTCTTCTGTAAATAAGCAGAATAACAGAGACCTATGATGGTCTCAGGCTGGAGGACAGCTTTGAGGGTCAGACCTAAGTTTAAGCCAGAGAAGTACAAGGACCAAGCAGGAAAAGACCAAGCAAGTGTTACTAATACAAGATCTGACATAGGTTGCTGAAGCAGCATACTAAACCACAGAAACTACTCACGTACACAGCAGTCCCTACACATGCTGTTGTCTTGCAGATCAAAACAACAGTTTGCAACAGTCTCTTTTCCCCAGTAATCCTTCTTAGCAACCAGAAAGCCCTTGTGTTGTGACTAGTTATTCCCTAAAGTGTCAATCCATCCCACAACAAAAGCAAGATAATTTCATTTTCTGTTTATAGATATGCTCAGCAACTTTGTCTCTCTGCTTCCCTTTTAGTTCTGTACAAGGTTTAGCCTGGGCTCACCTCTGGTCCAGAAGCCAGGCCAGCTCAGTCCTATATCCTGCTTGTTGCCCCAGTTGCAGATCATTCTCCCACTTGGAATTTCTCCCACTCCAATAGTAACTATGCCCAGCTCCAAGTCTAACTGTAAAGCTAAATCATAATGCATATTAGCGCCCTTTCTCCTTGCTTCCTTGCACCATCCAGCCTGCAGTTTGCAATACGAGTGAGAAGTAATTGGCACAATCAGAATACAAGAGTCCAAGGACTGCTTTCTTCGGTGAAGTGCTCATGAGTGGCCACCGTAATCCTTAACAGAGCTGTCTATTAAGCATTTCTGCCTCTGTCAACATACCCTATATGCTTGCTCACATCTACAGGCTGACATACAGGAAGTATTATAATGTCAACAAGCTATGAGTGGTAAACACAAAAGAACTATTATCTACTGTAAAGCCCACATACACTTCCAGCTGTTTCTTTCAGTGCATTTTACATGAATCATTATGGAGGATCTCATGAACAGGTTTCTGATCTTCTCCATTTGCCTGTTTAGCTTCCTGCTACAGGCATCCACACACATTACAGCAGCAGACATACTGACTACAGCTTGCCAGTTACTAAAACATCAAATAAATTCCCACCTTCCAAGGTCTTCTGATCCCTCTGAAAAAATCAGGCATCCACATTGGAAGAACGACAGCTTCTCTTAATAATTTCTTGGCTTCTTCCAAATCCGCTATGTCATCCCTGTGCAAGATGAAGAAACTTGTATAAGATTCCCATACAACAATATTTTGTTTTCATACAAGAAAAATAGAAAAGGTTTTTGCTTAGTAACATCTCTTTTAGCATGCCAGTATGAGCCTCACGAGAGCACTCCTATAATCTTGTGACCTAAAATTGAATCTACTTTTGGAAGGTAGGGAAAAAACTATTTTCAACTCAAGTTACCCAGAGCTGCTTAATTAAAAATTGTTTTGGACAACGTGAACACCAAAGCGGTATCTTTAAAGTTCTCTGGAGTGTCCTTTCATTTCAGCAGTACCTGTAATGGATGTTCTGCACACTATCAGCAAAAAAAGCTTAACCATAATCAAATTAAAAATTAAAATTTTGTTAAAACCAAAAGACCTTGTTTATCTGTAGAAGTTTATGATGGTTCCCTGTTTCAAAAGTTAGAAGAATAATTCCTCTCCTTCTCTACATTAGCAAAAACACATGAATTGAGAAAATCCTCATACCAGTGAATGCTTGGATTCCTTGATACAATGTCCCTTTCAAGAGCCTCGACCAAGTCTTTGTCGTAACCCGCTCCATCAAATTTTGGAATTTCCCCATCACCAACTTCCTGGAGTGTTTTATTTCCCTAGAAGTGAAAGTCATAAAGGCTCATAAAGGACATTATTCTCTCAAAATACCCTTTACTAGCAATATATAGAAATATTGTCTGGTTCACCTCTGTAGAAGCCACAAGAAAGTATTGAACTTTAACACAACTATCCCAACACACAATGGCCAGCAAAACCAATGTGTCTACACCTATCCTCCACAAAGGGTTCCCAGGCACACGTGGTTGCTTCCACCACAACAGCACCATGCTTCTTTCATAGAAACGCCATCAGAGCTCGTCGGTTGGTGGGTCGGTTTTAAAGCAGCAAACCAGACTCTCTTAACAGTGCTAAACCACTCGTTAGACAACTTCGTTCCTGTCTGGGCAAAGGGAGAAATGCAGAAAAAGACTCACAAAGCCGGCTGTGTCATGACTTAATGCTACATTAACTCCTAACTGAAGACCAGAACATCCAAAGGATATTTTGAAGATGCTACACCTGCCACACTACCTGCCAGAGCTAAACGACTGGCACCCCATCATCACTGAAAAGGTACGCAAGAGCTGTTACAACCATTGTCTTTGATGGAGGAAAACTAAGAAGATTCTCTCCTTTTGTTTAATTAAAGCCTTCCTGCCCAGCAATTTCTCCTTTCCTCAACTGTAAACTATTTCCCTCCTCTCACTCACAGGCTAGCTCTATAAACAGTTAAAATGCTTTAAAACAGTCAAAGTTATTCAAGGGCTGCTCCAAAAGCCCTGAAGAAACTCCCAAGTCACCCAGGCTTCTCTGAACGACAAGAATTTCTGCAGCACGCCAGTGCTCACTCAGTGACCAACCCAAAGACTACCTCTGCCCTAGATGTCCAGAGCTTCTGGTTAATACTGCCACGGTGCCCTTAAGCTTACCAGGGTGAAGTAAAATTTTCCCTTTTAAGCATCAGGGCTCATGCTCCTCCTCTCCCACTTCAGAAGGAAACTGCTTCCCTTCCTAGCTCAATGGCAGCATTCGGTGGTGCCTGAAAAGCAGCTGCACTGTTTTAGTGAAGGAGGTTGAGTAGGGATCTACTTTAGGACTCTTAACTCAGCCTTTAAACACTACCAGCAGCAAGTTAAAGAATCCCAGCTGGCTGGACAAAAGCAGCCTAGGCAAAGGCAAGCTGAGAGGCAGCTGGAGACACACAAATAACCTCGCAGTGCAAAACAGTAGCGATTACACCCCTCCCAGCTGCTGTTTGCCCATGAGGCTTGTGACAGAGAAGTTACCTTCCCACTAGTTTTATTTCTTGCTTCTAAGTGAACTCTGTTGTTCAGAACTCCCAGATCAGTTTTTTGCAATGGAAATGAAGCTGAAACTTGTGTTTAGAGAAAAAAGCTGCTGTCAAAAACGTCTGGCTTTAAAAGGAAATGGGAGGAAAAAACCCCGTACTAAAAACCTTTACAGCTTCTGACAGGGAAGATTTCTGAAAAGAGAAAATGGAATCCAAATGTAGCCATAAAAAAAAGGGGGAAAAATTACAATGAAATGCAATGTATTTGCTGTCTGTCTTTGTTACACACTTCTATCCCTCTGCAATGGACTGGTTTTCCTAGTGGAAGAATTCTTCTGCACATCTCAAAAGAAATCGGGTATTTGTTTTTTTCCTGGGTGACAGAGTTAAGGCAGGCTTCAAAACGGACGGGAAAGCAGGGTGGATCGCAGCAGCGCACTGTGGAGCCGGAGGAAG
>NW_010429805.1:0-226 GCF_000710305.1 Buceros rhinoceros silvestris | reverse complement strand
GGGTGAAACGGCGGGGCCAAATCCTGTCTGCGGGCCTGCGCACCGCCTGTTCGCTGTGCCCGGTGGGGGTGGACACCCAGCGTCGGCACACCGGGGACACCGGGACCGGCCGTGACGCAGCTCAAAGAAAGCGAAAAAGAAGAAAAAAAAAAAACCACAGAGAGGTTGGAGGGTGTTGGGGAAAGAAAGGCCTGGCGGAGCCACGCGGCCGCAGCACGGCGGGGCG
>NW_010429804.1:0-607 GCF_000710305.1 Buceros rhinoceros silvestris | reverse complement strand
CAAACTGTGGAGGTCTTTTCTGTTGTCAAACCGAGTACCAAAAAATTCATACTCACAGGTGAAACATCGCATCTTCTCAGAGATTTTAATCTATGGCTTGTTAAACCTTTCTCCAAACTGTGGAGGTCTTTTCTGTTGTCAAACTGAGTACCATCAGCCAGCGACGAGTGCGTAGATCACCGCGGAGCTGAAAAGCTTCCCGTACCTCTGGGCTGTGGATTTTGCAGTTTTCCGAGTCCTCAGCAGGTGTCGGTGTGAGCCCGAGGAGCAGAAACACATAAATCCCGGGTTTCCACGAGCTGCAGCTCGCCTTCAGCTGTCGTGCAGTATTTGGGGTAAGGAGAAGAGGTTTTGTGGATGAAATCACAAGTTTTAAACAAAGTTATGCTACTTATCAGCAGCGTTTTGTCCCATTAGTCCTCAAAAAAACTTGCAACAGGTCGCATAAAATTACTGATGTAAGGAGTGCTGACCTGAGCAACGCTGTCCACAACGCTCACGCGTTCTAATTAAGATTCATTAGAACCGAGGTTAGACTCAATGTTGGAGATTAAAATCTCCCAGAGCCACATTCTTTGCTGCTCCTTGTTTAGCGGATAGAGTTTTC
>NW_010429803.1:25787-38469 GCF_000710305.1 Buceros rhinoceros silvestris | reverse complement strand
CTGTGAAAATCCAGTATTGTCTGCTGGTTGTTAATTCGGTTTTTAAGGTCGACAGGAACAGATTTCTATGACGTTAAACTTGGCTCCTATGTACTTGCCATCAGACAGATCTTGTACGAGGGATTTTGGGAAGGGAATAGCCAAAGATTTCAGCAGCTTCATTCTGGGAAGGTAAATCACCAGGAACCTGGATTTGCCGGCGTTCAATTTGTTTCCAGCATCAAAGGGGCTGGTTGAGGAAGGGTAAGGACGGGACAGCTTTGGTTTTGAAGGAGATGCCTCCTCATCGGCAAGCTACACCGGTTTGGATCCTGGGGAATTTTTTCTTAATGCCAAACTCTATTTTGTGAGTCCCAAACTAGAGGCTTTTCAGTTCACCTTTGCGGTTTTGAATAGGACAGTTTGGTGTGGGCTGAAAAAGGCATTTTTTGGTTTTCATTGGTGTATTGGATATTATACTTAGTTATTTTACTGGGTTTTTTTCAGTGTGGCACTTTTTGGTGAAAAATCCAACTTGCAAAACAGGATCTATATTTAACCCCATGTAACCACAGATATTTAGGTTTTCAAGGTGATGCTCCCTTTATATGTGCTGCTTTGGGAGAGATCCTTTGCATCGCTGAGGTGTGTCAGTGGTTTTTGTTAACACGAAGCTCTCCTACATCTGTGTTTGCCATGTCCAGCTCCAAAGCCTCTGCTGCTAGGAACTAGGTGAGAATAGCACTCAGTGCTCTACAGTGCTTCGTCTGCTCAAAGCTCTTCACAAACATTAATTAATTAAGCCTCAGCAAGCTCTTACAAGGGAGGTGTTTATTCCAGCTGAGTGTTTGCATTCACAATTAAGAATATGCTAGACATACTCCTGGTGTCAATCAGCCTTATTGACTTGAGTGTCTAATTGGGTAGATTCCCCCAATAAGTTCACCTTAATAAAGGTTAGCCTGCGGAGGGCAATTACACCGTGGAGGAAAACAGCACGAGAGGAAATCCTCAGTCAGCGAAAGGCAAGGGCAGTTGGTGGTGGTTTTAAGAGCAGCCGGGGAGACAGGAGCAATTTTGTCGTTGCTGCACAGTGTCTTCAAAGAGGCTTGAATTAACCTGGTGTGAAAGAGTCATGTACTGGGCTCCCTCCTTTGCCAGGCTGTACATTGCTTACTTGCACAATGCTGCTCTGTGAGCCCATGTCTCCCGGTCCAGGCTGTCAACCGTGGGGGTGTGGAGAAGGTGAAAAGATCAACAGGAGACCTGAACTGGCAAATGTGGCCAAGGGAAAGCCCCAGGCTCAGGGGATGGCAAGGAGCTTGTTCATCTTCTGTGGTCTCCCCTAGATGTTTTCTGTGACTCTGCAGGGGACTACAAGGCATTGCAGGAGGTCACCACTCCATCTGCTTCCAAGGTAGGATGCCTGTGGCATTCTTGGTGGACACTGGCTAGCCTGTTCTTTAAAAGATTGAAGAAAAAGATTCTAGGCTTGAAGAAAAACCTCTCATATGCTTTTCAGGCAATCTGTAACAGTGTTTTGCTGTTCTTACTGTCAAAAGGTGTTTCCTAATCTCTCTCTTGCCAAGTGAGACTCTCATGCCAAAACTCATTGCTTCTGCTCATGACCAGAACAGATTATTCCCTTTCTCCTTCTACACCTGAAGGTTGTTCTCTCCACAGTCACCTCTCTAGAGATGTGATGGAGCTGCTTCATGCCTTCAGCTAGAAAATACTTGGGAGACGAGAGCAAGTTTTGACACCCTCAGGTCTGTTCTCCAGTAGCCTTACGGTCATTTTCTCAGTTATTCACAATGGCTTGAGCTGATCAAACGACAGTGGGATCGATATTTACACTGAAGTGAAGATTTCATCTCGCTTCACTGTCTACACCTCGTTGCAGTGCTGTCTGTAAGCTACAAGCACTTTCCAGGTTGGGTCTTGCCTCCCTCTCTGTACCAGCCCCATTCCTCTATGTGTGGTTGCAGCGCTTACAAACCTTCATGGCTTGGGACATTGCTGCTGGAGAAATACTGCTGAGAACTGAGCTTTAGTGGCACTTTATACGAAGGTTTAAAGTACTTTACTTAGAGCATTCAGAAAAAGCAGGTCCACAAAAACAAATTAAAATACAAATTAAAATACCTTCTGGCTTCTGTAAGGCAGCAGCCAGAGACCCTCTGGGGTGGACTCCTGGTGTTCTAGGGGAGGTATGAGCAGGGTGGAATCAGCAGCTTACAAACAAACAAATCCAAAGCCTGCCTTTTCCTCAAAATCTCACTACTAAAAGCAGGTCTCGTGGAAATTCACAGTGGAAGTGAGCAGCAAGCAGTATTTTTTGCAGTTGTTGCAGAGAAGCAACCTTATGCCTGCATCCTTGGCTTGGAGAAACAGATGCTCTAAGATTCAAGCTGGCATAAAGTGCATTTCAGAGGGGAAAAATGATAGTGTGAAAAAATATGTTAAGGGAAGGATACGGCTTAGGAAACTGTATTAATCTGTCAAAAGCGTTCCTTTGTATATTGTGACATCAAAACTGTTGATCTCAAGGTAACATCCAACAATATTCCCGTGTTT
The DNA here is from genome assembly GCF_000710305.1 of Buceros rhinoceros silvestris. Taxonomy (NCBI): domain Eukaryota; kingdom Metazoa; phylum Chordata; class Aves; order Bucerotiformes; family Bucerotidae; genus Buceros; species Buceros rhinoceros. Next base: position 35,913 of record NW_010429803.1, on the reverse strand, counting down.
TAAAAGCAATTGCTGCTTTGTGATCACCCGTGTCTCATGAATGAAAGAGGGGTGGTTTAAAACAAAAATATCTGACGGAATTCCCAAAGAGCTTTAAGCACGAGACAGATAACTTGGGGTTCTTTTTTTTTTTTAATCTGTCCCAGAAACTGTCCTGCTCACAGCACAAAACACTCGAGAGGATTTGTTATTAACTAAAATGATAAAGGTTTACAGCGCTACCGTGTCTTGAAGTGTCTCTTCAGGTGAAGAACCTTTCAGGTAATTCTATTTTTACTAAAGCACTTTTGATATTTTAGCAAAAACCCGCCTCTCGTGATGTAGAGGTTTTACAGCCAAGGGACACGCAGAAGATAAACAGGACAAAGACACGCTGGGTGTATTTATCTCGTGTTTGTAGTATTTGTCACGGCCAGGGCTGCGTGACCTCACAGCTGGTCTAGAAACAGTTCTTTCTAAATTCCTTAGGAAAACCAAGCAGGAAGGACAGGAAAAAGAAATTGGAGGAGAAAAAGAACTCTATAAGCTGGCTGAATGCTTTTGCCATGAGCTAAAGGGGCATTGGGTGAGGTGGACTTGCCTCTCAGGCTGGTGCCAGGCTGTTTTGGAGTAGGCTGCAGCGCGCTAAAAGCACTGGAGCTTTCTTATCCTTCGTGGGTCTCATGGCAGAGCTACTGGGAGTTACCTGTGAGATGGACGTGCTTCTTTTTCATCTTCATAGAAGTGAGCACTTTCTTATTCTTCTTGACAATTTCCATTCACAGCCAGTAACACTTGTGTAAATTATTTCCCACAGGGCTGTCTCCCATGCGAGGTCTGAATTATTTAACGTATTCCTGCCTTGGGCAGCTGGAGCATACACAGAGAAACCTCTCTGCGCTCAGGAAGGTCTCTGGCGAGCGTGCCTCAGGGAACTCAATAAGGAAAAATCTTCACTTTGAGGGTGAGGGAGCCCTGGCCCAGGCTGCCCAGGGAGATTGTGGAGTCTCCTGCTCTGCAGAGATTCCAAACCGACCTGGATGTGAATCCTGAGCACCCTGCTCTGGGTGAACCTGCTTTAGCAGGGGGTAGACTAGATGATCTCCAGAGGTCACTTCCAACCCCCACCAGCCTGTGATCCTCTGAGTGCACAACTCCAGCCAAATCCCGAGAAGCTGTATGCAAAAACCCTACTGCTGAGCACTCCTTAAATGCTCAGTTTTAGGTCCCAGGATCTTCAAAGCTTCAGAGAAACATGCAGTAAGTCTGTGGCACACCCCGTGCAGATGGGAACTGATAGTGAAGAGAGGGTAGAATCAAGGAGGTGGGTGTCCATCGCTGCCCAGGCCAGCAGTGCTGGACCTGCCTCGGCTTGCTGATGAGCCGGGGAGCTGTGCGTGGAGCAGGGCCACGCTGCTGTGCGATGCCGCACCTTTGGGGTGGTGTTACAGTCTCCCCACCGCTCTCCTGGGAGGTGAGGGGCTGGAGGTGAGGCAGCAGCTGCCTGCCACAAGTGGGATGAGAGCTTGCTCTCTCAAAGCCTCTGCAGCCCTGCACATTCAGGTGGTCCCAGCAAAACCCACCCTGTGCCTGTTCCCTCCTCCACGCGATGTCTGGAATACAGCATTTTGGTTATTGCTCGTTTACTGGCTGGGTTTCATCCAGGGGTTTTGCCCAGCTTATCCACACAGCTCTTTTGCAATCCCAGGCTTCTGTTTTTTAACTCCCCCTTCAAATATTTTAGTTGGATTAGGGTGTCTGAGCGAAGAGCCATGGCTGAGGGAGCCACCGGGTGGTGCTCTTGGCGTAGAAATGAGGGGACTGGGGTGCTGCAGGGTGCTGCTTTCTGCACGGGAATGGGCAGAAGGTTTTGGTTTGGCTGCAGCAGTAATTCAAGAATGAACTCTGACACAAACGGCTGTTTCTCTCCAGGGTGGACAGAAGTCCCCTGGCTTTGAAATGAGTCCCGAAAAAGCATTTTAAATACACACATCATCTTATTGTGTCTCTAGAGGGGAAAAAGGACCAGTTTTAAAACGGGAATCTTCTTGACAGTCCCCCAGCAGGGAATGTGGACAAGAGGATGGCTGGGATGATGTCCCTGCTGCTTCGTGAGAGAGTACTGGGTGAGCTGGTGTAGCTTTTGGGACACGCACCACAGCTGCTGTGGGCAGCGGGGCTGGAAATCTGCTACTTTTGTTCTGAATCTCCCCAGGGAAAAATGCTGAGGAGATGCATTCCTTCTGCCTGCTTCCCTGGGAAGCCTCTCGTGTGTTGCTGGCCACTAGGGAGCTCGCCCAGCACCCGTCCCGCTGGGGAGATCCCAGCAGAGATGTCCCAGCTATCCCAGCGCCCAGTTAGACCCCTTGCCTGCCGCTGTGGAAACAGGGCTGGCATCTTGAAGGTGGTTTCAAAGGCAGTCTTCTCCCCTGCTCCCACTGATGTCTCTCAAGGTTTCCCTGTTGGGAAACCCTACACCCCATTTTTTCCTGGTGTGGTTTCACTGGTGCAAACTTTGCTTGAGGCAAAGCCCCTTCAGCAGCAAACAACACCTCGTGTTTTTCACACTTTACATTGGGAAACCCTACACCCCATTTTTTCCTGGTGTGGTTTCACTGGTGCAAACTTTGCTTGAGGCAAAGCCCCTTCAGCAGCAAACAACACCTCATGTTTTTCACACTTTACACCAGCCGCTTCCAAGCAGCTGAAACTGCTGGGGTAGGCAGGAGGCAGCTGAAAAGGGAGGTTTATCGCCAGGCAGCGTCTCAGAGGAGGACTTGGGGTCTCTGTGGGCTGGCAGCTAGCTGAAAACGAGCCAGCAGTGTGCCCAGGTGGCCAAGAAGGCCAACAGCATTCTGGCTTCTGTCAGCAATAGCGTGACCAGGAGGAGCAGGGCAGTGAGTGTCCCCCTGTACCCAGCGCATGTCCAGAGAAGGACAATGGAGCTGGAGCAGGGTCTGGAGAGGAAGTGCGCTAAGGAGCAGCTGAGGGACCCAGGGGTGTTCAGCCTAGAGCAAAGGAGGCTCAGGGGAGACCTTCTCACTCTTGACAGCTCCCTGAAAGGAGGCTGGAGTGAGGGGTGGTCCATCTCTTTTCCCAAGGAACAAGTGACAGGATGAGAGTAAACAGTGCCCAGTTGTGCCAGGGGAAGTTTAGGTTGGACCTGAGGAACAAATTCTCCCCTGTTGGGGTTGTGCGGGTGTGTCCCAAGCTGCCCAAGGCAGTGGATTTCACAGATGTGTGGAGGTGCTGCCGAGGAACAGGGGTCAGTGGGGACCTGGCAGTGCTGGGGAACTGGGGGACTTGATGATGCTAAAGGTCTTTCCCAAGCTAAACCTCCCGGACAGCTCTATGATTCCCGAGGGCGGTTGTGCTGTGTGTGCTTGGAGTACCTCCTTCTCTCACAAGAGGTCCCTCTGCCTTCTCCCAAAGCTCGGGCCAGCTGAATTTGCTAATAAAAAGAAGTTGTAGCTATAAGGGAGTCCCTTCACCTATTTTTTTTATTTTAATTTTTAAAAAATGTTTTTTGATACTTAAAATGGTACAAGAGGAAGATGGGATATGTTTTTTACACCCCTCTGATCTTTTTTTTTCCCACAGACAATCTCTTTTAGCAACCTATATCGTTAGAATTTTTAGTTTTTGAACTTAAATGGAGTTAAAGTGAATGTGCTTGGAAAGGAAATGGGTTATGGGATTTAGGAGACCATCTCCTTCTTCTAGTAGAGCAAGACTTTCGAGTTCCTGAGACGCACTGTTCAGTCGCAACTGAAAAATTTAATTTTGAATATTTGTCTTATTCCCAGAACCTTGGACTATCAAAATAGTGCTGTGGGCTCCACAGCAGCTGAAACTAGTTTGAGATGTAAAGAGTTCGGCATGTACTGATTGCTCTTTCCGTGCATCTCTGCTCGTGATTTGCTACTGGTTGCAGCATCTTCCCAAGAGCAGGACCTAAGGCCCTGAACCAGGAATATTTCTGGTGGAAACTCTGTGTGGGGCTGTTGTGGGAGTGAAGAAGTCAGAGGTGGGGATTTGTTGCCTGAGGTGGACCATGAGCCGTAAGGCTTGATAAACAACTCCTCACGAGTAGTCCTTGTTCTTGTCAAAATAAGATGTAAACAAGGGGACACAAAATTCTTTGAACATAACAAGTAGAATGGAAATTCATTTTCTTTAAGTTTTCTCTTCTCAGCTGCAGGTGGAAGTTGGAGCCTTTCTTGTGCTGCCAGTGCCTGGAGGACCGAGTCCTGTGGACATCTGTCAGTGGGTAGGGCTCACACCCCAGGCCCTTGGGGTGTCCTGCTTCCCTCCCCGGCAGTGAGCACCGAGCTGGCTGGGGGTTTGCTCTGGGCTAGCACCGCTTTCCCGTCCTTGGTGTGGGTCACTGCCTGTGTCCTTGGCACTGCTGGCTGTTCCTTGGTAAAAGGCACAAAATTTAGGACTTGGGGTTTCTAAAGAGGGGCTTGGCTGATAAAACCTGAGGTGGGCATCAGAAGCTGCCTCTGGAGGTGGGAGCCTGCGTGTGCACAGGTCAGGGATACATCTGTAAGTAAAAGGACGTTTCGGTGCTGGAAAGACTCATAATTGCGCTGACTGGGTGACCTGGAAGCAAATGGGCTGATTCGAGTCATTGGTAAGCAGTTCGCTTTAAAAGAACATACTTTTAATGAGAAACGATGTTCTGCTGATGCTCAAGAGTCACAGGAGCTGCTCGCACGCACAGCTTGAGGAGAAACAGCTACATACGAAATGCAATTAGCTCTGCACACCCTGAGGCGAAAATAGCCAGAACTATGAAACCACAAAGAAAATACCTGCGTTTCTGCTGCAGGCTGTGCTACCTGGTTCGGATGCTCAGGCGAAGAGAATGATGAGCTGCTGCGCAGTTTTTATTTCAAAGTAGGTCACTGCAGCACCCAAAGTTCGTCAGGAGCGGCCACACGTCAAGCACGTCTCTGTGGCAGGGCCAAGGTTGTGTGACAAGGGGCAGGGTTTTGAGTTTGGATAAAAAAAGGGGATTTGTGGAGTATCTGTGCGCAGGTAGGTGGATTTGGTGGCCTGCATTATAGACCACATGCGGCAATGAGCGGCTTACGAGCAACAGGTTTTGGAGGAAAGTTGGGGGTTTTGTGGGGTTTTTTGTTGTTGTTTTTTGCCTTTTTTTTTTTTAAATGCTTTTTTTTTTTTAGTGCATCCAAGACTGAGGAGCTTTAGGGATTATACAGTTTTTCTTATCTTCATGAAGAATCTTGGGGTTAAACAAATTTTGCTATGGTCAATTACCTGGAGACTGGATTCATCCTTGGAAACACGGAGAAGCTTCCGAAGACAAACCGTAGATGACTCTGCTTCCTCTACCTCTCTCCTTGTGCTACAGGCACTGCTTTGAGCTAGGTTTCTCTTCCAGTTTGTTTCCTACATAGAGAAAACCCCCAAATCTTTCTCATTCCCATCATATTTCAAATCTTCATTGATACTCAGTTGACACGCTGGCCTATGCGTGCCAATTTTTCTCTTTCTGGCCTTTTCTTTCATGTTAGCTTTATAAATCCCCTGGAAAAAAACCCAAACGTTGTAAGAAACTTACTGAAAGAAAAAACCTCAACACGTAATTATGAAGGTTGAAATGTCACAAGTTCACCAGACTGAAAACTTCAGGATTAGCTCCTTTAATCTGTAGATACAAAGCTGATGTGGGGGGAAAAAAAAAAAAGGCTGCCAAGTAGCCTCTGTTAGAGAACAGGCTGGTTGAAGAAGTTCAGAAAATTCCTGGCTTCCAGCAGACTTTATTGTCCAAGCATGTCTGGGTTTGGGACTGCATCTGCGTTGCCTTGCATGGAGCCTAAATGGCAATATGGTTCTGTTGAAGCTACAGGAACTCCTGAGTTTCAGGTAGGCCCCATTTAAGTGCTGATGATAAAGTCTCCCCAGAGCCTTCTCTCCTCCAGGCTGAACAACCCCATCTCTCTCTCCTGTCCTCACAGTAGAGGGGTTGCAGCCCTCTGATAATTTTTGTGGCCCATGGTTCCTCGTGTTGGTGGCTAGTAGTGGGTTAACTGTCCTTGCATCAGCTCCGGTGAAGCAAGGACCTGTGGTGGCTTCTTTACGAAACCACGTGCTAAGTCACGCAGGTGTTACTGAACCCTGAGGAACAATCAGGTCCCCAGGCAGCAACGTTTTCTCCTCACCATTTGTCTCTCCTGACGTATTTTCGAGAGAGAGGTTAGCGTTTATGGTTTGTCCGTGTGGGTGTGCTTGCTGGCATTTTCATTTTTAAACAGAGCACAGGAGGCTCCTCCTGCTCTGGGGTGACGAAGACTGCCAGAAAAAGCACAGAGCTTTTCAATTTCTTGAGAATAGGGGAGCAAACAAACCAAGAAGCATAGAAAAGCGAATTCCTCTTCAAATTCAAATGGCAGGGAATGAGTACAGCTGGTCTGTGTCAGGCTGCCACATGGAATTGTTTTCTGAGAACATCCATGGGTCCTTCCTGGAAGTCTGAAGGTTCAGCTCTAGAGAAATCGTAAGAGACCCCCATTAAATTGAGCCAGTATTGATAAAGCTGTTTAGGCACCGGTTTAGCAAACATCAGGCTGTTCTTAAGGGAGTATATATTGCATGAATATCAAACTCTTTAATTCCTGTGGTACAGATCAGGCTTTCTAAGTTGTCTGTTTTCCTTGGAGCTGCTTAGATTTTTGTGTGTGCTTGAGTGAATCTTTCATTGAATTCAATGCCTGAGATGATTATAAGCTTCTTTATCAAAGAAACCAAACTAAAATCATCCAGTTACTGCGGTCCAGAGAGCTGCATGCCACGGCTGTATTTATCCTGCAATGAATGGTTCCGGCACCACTCGGGGCGTTGTGTAGGTGTGGTAAGGTCCTTTCTAATGACGGTTTCTCTTGATGTCTGTTCAGAGCTCAGAGGGAACTGTCAGGGCATGAGAAACCTCCCTGGTCTCAGTGTTTCATTGCTTTGTCTTGGACCCATGGCCTTTCCCATGACAGGAGCTCCTTGTGTGTTGTCCTCCACCATTTTTTAATGATGCAGAGGGAGTTGCTCCCCTCCACTTTTTTCTCAGGTAAAATGACAGCTTAGATCCTAGTGAGTGGTCAAGAGCCTATTTTCTCCAGCACTGTAGCTCTGCAGAGTCCTCCTTCAGTTCCTCCTCTCCTCCCGGTTCTTGCTCTCCTTCCACAGATACAAATACTAATTCCTATTTGCATGCAAACAACTTCCTGGCTAAACGCGGTGTCAGGCAGAGTGACTGAGCAGTTCAGGTATCTGTTAGCCTTTTTGCTTCTAAGCTGCTTTGTAAACCTCAGCCAAAGTTAATAGTAACGAAGGGCCTAATCTAAAAGCCAATGGAAATCAATGAACATTTTCTGTGAGTTAACAGAGAGGTCCTTCTGGAAAACCGTGTCTACTTTTTCACTCGGTGGTGGTCCAGATGAAACGGGATGTGTGTTTGCATGGGCTGCTGCTGGATGGAGACCTTATCTCCGAGGTGCCTGATGTCTTCCCCGACCACAAGAGCCATCGCTGCCCGTCCTTCTGCTTTCAGGACCTAAGCAAACTTGCTTTGTGACTTTGCCCCTTGAACGTGGGCTGAGGCGTTTTGCAGAGTGGCGATGAGGTGCTTTCCCTGTGGCTGAGGTCAGGATGTGCTGTCGGCCCTGACTTGGTGTCTCCTCCTGGGGCTCTTCTGCAGGGAGGCCGGTTTGCTGTCCATTGACAGAGCAGTTTAACTGCTAGGGAAATCTCTGTTTGATGAGTAGCCTGTTTGACCCGTTAAAATGAGTGCTCGCAGCACATGTGATGGCTTGAATTTTAACCCTGTTATTACTAATAATTAATTATTATTACAACCTGTGTCGTGCCTGAGAGTATATCTGAGCTTGGAAGGCTGCTTCACAACCACCTCTCCTGGGATACAGGGATTTTCAACATATTCTTTTCATGGCAATCGATAGCCTATTAAGGTGATGACAAACCTCAGTGGCTGTAATTTAGCACCCAGCCCGAAGTGAGGGAACCAATTTGCTTACCTAATGATATAATCAATAGGCACAGAAATGGTGCAAGGGCAAGGCTGTGCTTTTTCTGCTTGCGGCTGGTGAGGAGAGCAGCAATGTAGCTTAATGAATTACGTGAACTGCCTGTTCTGGGACTTGAGAGTCATTAAAGATGAAAAGAAAAATCACATCTCTTTTGGGAAAGTTGCCAAAGTGTTTTGGAGGGCAGAGCGCCATCTAATCAATCATCATTGGCAAAATACTGTGTTGCATTTCTTACGATATTTTTGTAAGATAGATTTTTTTTTTTTTTCCCCCTCTACCAGTTTTTCTGTCAGTGAGAGACCCTGCAGGAGCTCTCAATGTTGAGAATCTTCCCTGTAGTAGCTAACCCAACAGTCAGGGCTTTAATTGTGTTTCAGAGGTGATCCTGTCCGTTTGAAAGCATTAGCAATGTTGCTCACAAGGAACTACAGAAAAGGTCTAAAAAGCCTTTTAATCCCTTTCTGTGGTTAATGGGCAGGAGCGAACGTTCCCTCCCTGTCCAGACCAGACTGGTCATACCCATCATCATTTGGGAGGATCTCGCTCCCCTTGCTTACCCCGGTTACAGCTGTTAGTACTGCTAGTGATGTTCTTTAGTCCCAACATTTTATCACCCCTTTTAGCAAACCAGTCTTGCCAGCAGCGCCTGGGAGCACAAGGCACCGGTGCCACTTTCTCCTTAATTTCTCTCTAATGTGCCTGGGAGTGAGGTCAAGTGCTAGCACCCTGCATGGAGAGGCTGGTTAATGATCATGAGTCAAAGGCAGCTCTTAACTTTCCTTGTCACACATCACACAGCTGCCATGTCCAGCCCTTTCCACTGCAGAGAGCATCTGCACGCTGTCCTTGTGTACCACAGTGATGTTCGGCCCTGCTGTGAATTTTTCAACTGAAAAGTTCTTGCTGTCAGCAAAGGGAGTGACTAGTGTAGTTTGTCACTTCTTCAAGCAGGTTCTCCACCACCCAACACACGTGTCTTACAGCAATGAGGTATTGCATTGCTATCCATCCAGTCAGATGAGGCTTGCTAAAGCTTGGGAGGGCTATTTGGAATCATCAGGTAAGTTCTAAGAAGTGAAATTCTCTCAACATGCCAAAAAAAAAGAGTGAATTTGCTTTAAGGCTGCAGTTGCCTCACTTCAGATTTGGGATAAATAAGGCTAATAAATACTGTGCATTATCACAGACCTGTATTCCAAAAAGCCTACATTTTCATTCACTCACGGTCTCTCGCAGTAAAGGTGTTGCTGTTGAAGCTTATGACACTAACTCTGCAAGGCAGGAGGGTCCCACACCTTGCGAGCTTTGGATGAGGGATGCATCCAGGAATTTGAATCCAGGTGCGGACCTCCACTGGAACGCGTGCTCTGCTTTTTAAAAATGTGATGGTGCAAACTGATGATTGCTACATCTTGGGACAATTGAAGGCAAAAGAGCTCCATCCTCTGAAGTGCAGAGAGGTGACAGATGCTGAACTGAGTTGCAGGGAGGTGGAGGTGCCTTGGTTGCCCAGCGTGGCTGTGGCACGGGGTGGATTTTGGGCACCTAGTGGTGGCTCCCAAAGCAGCAGGGCGAGGCTGGCAGGTTGTATTGAATCCACCTTCTCTGGGTGAGAACGGTTCCGATGCGTTCGTGCAAAGACAGGCTGTGTTGCAAAGATTTACACCAAGTTCTTGTGCTGTTTTGGAACATCTGCTGAGCAAACTTTAACCTAAACCAGCTTAAACAGGGGCAGGTGTTTATGCTGGGAGTTACAACTGTGCGGTTAGCCCGAACTCACCTGGATTTGGGCACGTCAGTGCAGGCTCTCTGTGACAGGTTGTGCTTGAGTTTGTCTGTGGTCTTAGTTCAAAGCAGAAACATGCTGATGAAACACTGCTCTGGCCCATCTTCTCCAGGATCACCACAAGACTGCGGTTCACTTTTTGGAGACATCGGTTACAGTTGCCTTCATCTAGCATCAGCTAGGTGACATCAGCATCAATGGTGCTGATGCTCCTGTCTTCCTAATGCCAACAGGTATCTGAGCCTCCTGAGACGATGGCTACTGAGGTAGACTCTGAAAACTAACTGAAGGGCAA
>NW_010429803.1:2401-25690 GCF_000710305.1 Buceros rhinoceros silvestris | reverse complement strand
AAAGAGTAATGTCAAAACCATGTATTGGCCAGGAAAAGCAGCATTTGATATCAGATCATCGCAAAAGTGGTGAAAGCACCTGGAAAGATTCCCTGTTTTGTCCCTTCCAGACTAACTTCACAACGTGCTTGTCTGGTGGGCAAGCAGTCGCCTGTGCTCTGCTTTGTGTCCCTTTTCATTCTCCTCTGGGGTTCCCTGTTAGCTGTTGCGCTACTCTCCACTCACTTGAGCCTGCAGCTATTTTTGTGACCCTCCCTTGAGGTACCCAGTTGGAAGCTGCCTGTTTGCCACGTGTTAATGGAAGTCAGGCCCAATTATATGCATGTGGGGGATGAGTTGTTTCCTCTTACTCATAATGAATCCTGACCTTTCCCAGGATCTGGCTTGTCTGCTTATTCCATAACATGCGACCCACCACACTGAGGAGACAAACGGAAAAATCCCCAAACCTGCCCAACAGCAGCCATCTGCCTTCTGCTGAAGCAGCGCAGGATGACAAAGCACATGTAGTAAAGCAGATGTGACCGCCCAAGTGGGCAGCTTTGACGCTTTGGCAGAAGGAGCACTTAACTCTAAAGTTTGATTGGAACATGCAGAAGAGAGCTCCTCCACTCAGCCCGGCGAAGAAGCAGCGGGCTGGGCTGTAACAGCACTTTGGGCTGGCCACGCTGGTTTGGCTCGCTAGGGGTTGGTCTCTGAGAAGAGCCCAACCCCGTCTAGATGCCGGTGGAGTATGGCTGTGGCTGGGGATGTGCATTTGCCTTTGTGCCTTGGGGCTGCGGTACCAGCAGCTGAACTGGGTTTCTGCGTAATGGTTTTGCAAGAGGTGAAGTGTTGTGGAACTTCAAAACTTGTGCTGGTGGGTCGGATGTGAGTGCATGGATCTCACGGGTTCTTTTGAAAGTTTTACCTTCTAGCTTTTGGCCATGGTAACTTTAAGCTCGATTTTTCTCTTGTTGTTTTAATCCTCATGTGTGTGCACATGAGAATGAGGCAGCTGCCAGCTGCTAAATTACAGGAACAAAGGAAAGTTTTTCTAAAGCATTTTACATAACACTTGTTCCCTTTCATTTGATGAATGATTCATTAATGCCTTTGTTTGAGATAATTATTACGGAGGCTACAACCTTTTGCATTAATTGAATGAACACAAAACATTACAAAGAAAAACTCTAGAAGGACCTAATTCATGCCCAGCAAAAGAGGTGCTGTTCTCAGCAAGCTGTCTACGCACACTTTTAACAGCAAAATTGTATTTTTACTTCATGGGTTGCAGAGCCACAAAGTCTCCCTAAATGTTTAAGAAGCCAGTGCATTTCTGTAGATGTTCAGGAAAAATCTCCAGTCATTCGTTCCTTCCTGGTGTTCGTCCAGCTCTGGGTTATCCTGGGCTGCTCCTGGCCCTGCCGTGGACACAAATCTGAACAAACCAACACTGCGGCAGGGCCAAGGGCTGTGTGAATGGCAGAGCTTGTGTTTAGTTTCTGTAGTTTCTCCCTACCTTGTCCTCCAGCCCCAAGAGTAAAGATTTGCCCTGCAGAAGGCAGGGCAGGGCACCCCAAAACCGGTGAGTGGCTGGCAGAGCCCTACAGCCCAGGGAGGGGAGTGAAAAGGGACTGACCGTGCACAAAAGAGGAGAGAAGTGGGGATAAAAATGGGTGGAGCGAGAAAAGTGAAGCAGCTCCTATAACTGAGTGTGCTGCAGTCCTCTTCCTCCACTCCTGGTGCATCCAAAGTTCTTGAGGTGCAAGATCGTCCAGTGATCTCAGCCATGGCCCAAAAGCAGTGTGACCCTCCAAAGGGGGGTGGTTTGCCTTGCTGGTGACATCCGAACTCGGCAAGAAAATCATCTCTGCTCTGTTAAACATGAGCTGAGTCTCTTGATTTTTAGACTTTGTTTTGTCTGATAGCTTCTGTGCCATCACAGGGGGAGCACAGCCACCTGCTTCAAACTCAGTGTTCCCTCCGGTGTCATGAGTATTTCCTGACAGTTTAGTTTTAATTTTACTGTGTGTATTAACTTCTTGAAACATTAGTGTCCTAGCCAGTTGGAAAAACGTGAGATGGCAGCACCATCGTTCAAAACCTTCATTGAGAGTCGTGGTTTCTAATCCGCTGCACAAGGTCATTCATTTGACATTTTCCCTCTTGCTTTCCAACGAGTTTCTTAGTTAATAACAGTTCTCCATCACAGATTAGAAGGCTGGAAAGCCATTAGATTGTCTAACATCAGCCCAGTTTCAATGAACTATTCCCTGACAACACCATTTTTGCGTACTGGAGCCTCATGTTGGCAACACCATTTCCCACAAAACAGAATTTTTTTATCAACCTTTCTAAACTTTTAGTTCATTTTATGGAACTGAATTCTCCACAATTCTCTCAGATAAACCACGTATCCTGTAGGTTGTTGTCATCACTTCATAGGGATCCCTGTTGCTAAAGTGTCAGTAAGTGATAATTTCATAAGAGTTTGTCAGCTGGCATGAGAGTTAATAACTCGATGGGTTGCTTGTAAACTTGCCTTATAACTGTGCAGTAATAAAAGATATATTATCGACACCACATCTCTTTAGAAGATCTGTAGGTGATTTTAACAATTTATGAAAAGAAACTTGGTATTAAATGTAATCTTCCTGCATTCCGTTTCATGAAAACCACGGGGAAGAGTAATGTCTCATTTTAATAGGAATGAGTGGTGCTACCCTGGGTGACTGGGAGCTGGGTATGGGGATGCCGGGGCTGTAATGCCAGATTTACCACTGATCTGTCGTGTAAACGAGGTAATTGCGCTCATGTATCGGCAATGATTGAGGGTCACGGCGTTTGGCTCTTAAAGCGTGGTGAGCGGCACTCCTGAAATAAACCCTGTGGGTGGAGGCAGTGGGTGCATGGATGGCAGAGCGGGATGGTGCTGCCCATGAAAGGTCACTGTCACCGACCGACAAACCCCCTGGGTAAAACCTCACAGGCAGGATTAGTGTTCCCAGGGATTAGCTGTTGGAGCACTGGGTGTTTGTCAGGCACGGCAGCAGCTGAAGGGAGCAGGTTCAGGAAAATACCTTCCTCTTTTGCCTTCTTAGGCATGACAGCTGTGTCACTCCAACAGGAGCTCTAGGTCTCTGATGCAGTGGAGAGGAGGAAGAGGACAATCCACTTTGCCAAACGGTTCTGCTAGTCAGCCCTGCCCTGCCATCTTACCAGAGCAGAGCAGAGGGGCAGGATCCCCTCCCTCGACCTGCTGGCCACAGAGATGGGGATGAGCCCAGCACACGTTGGCTTCCGCTCTGCGAGCGCACATTGGCAGCTCATGTCCAGCTTTTCATTCACCAGCACCCCCAAGTTCTTCTCTGCAGGGCTGCTCTCCATCCCTTCATCCACCAGTACCCCCAAATCCTTCTCTGCAGAGCTGCTCTCAACCCCTTCATCCACCAGTACCCCCAAGTCCTTCTCTGCAGAGCTGCTCTCAACCCCTTCATCCACCAGTACCCCCAAGTCCTTCTCTGCAGGGCTGCTCTCAACCCCTTCATCCACCAGTACCCCCAAGTCCTTCTCTGCAGAGCTGCTCTCAACCCCTCCATCCCCTGCACTGTCTCAGGGATTGACACATGTATGGATTGCATTCACACCTTGCTTCCCGTCAAGCCTCCTTGGCGCTGTGTGGCTATAGGAAGTTGTTGCACATTGGGCTTTTTATTTCCCAGGAGGAGGTGCAAACCTCGGACCTGTGGCAGTCACCTGTGCCTGTCCCAGGCAGCTGCTGCCCTGTGCTAGCAACGCTCGTGGAGGTTACTTGTCTTCCAGCTGTATCAGAACAGCACGTCTTGAAAGTTTGGTGTGGCTGCTCACTTCATCCTCTTTCCTTATGTTCATTTGCTACTGGAGAGAGCAAGTTCTGAGACGAGCTGGGGATGAAACGTATTCGATTAGTGGAACATTTAAAAGATTTTTCTGAGGACAATTCATCCGTAGTTTATCTATAAAAACAGCTCTCAAGGTACTTAGTGAAGTGAGGTTTTTTTGAAGGGTATGTGTCCTTTGAGCATTCGTCCTATTTAATCAGGCAAAGTCATACTGTTGAGTATTAAATTCAACAATAGTTAGAGAAAATTAGTGACTGGTCCCAGAGGCTGGGACGTGAAATCGCATGTAAAAGCATAAAGGCATCTGGTTCTAAGTGGGGTAACCAAATCTCTGCCAGAAATGGTAGTTTCCTTCCCATCTTGCAATAATGTCAGAGTTGTGTGAGCTTTGAGATGGACAGAATGTCATTTCTTAGAGCTGTCCACAAAGAGATGCAGAAATGCATTTTTAGGGGCGTTATTTTACCTTGTTTTATTTGTGTGCTTTGGGTTTTTCTGGGGTTTGTTTGGGGTTTTTTGTTTGCTTTTTTTTGGTGTAGTTAGTGAGTTTGTTATTTTATCCCAGCCCTATGAGTGGAGTTTTATATGGAGATACTAGTGGAGAAGTACCTTGATTGAGTCATAAGAATACGCATCCACACTCTGTGTTTGTGAAAGGATGACAAAGGTATCAGGGAAAAATGGGCCATGAGCATCTTCCAGCCTGACTCAATATGATTTTCCTCTGGTGAATGCTCCAGAAAGGTCTGCAAAAGGAATAGAGTCCCCATCCACTTGCCAAAAGCAGAGATTTGGAGGCATCTTAGGGGTTTTGCGGTATGTAATTTTTTGTATCTGATAGAGTTGGATTTTTAATTGGAAAAATATTCAGTTAGTTTGAGAAGGGATGGGAACCACCATGCCTATAACGAAAACCAGTGGAAGCTGAGATTTATGAACCAAATTCTAAAGCTTTCAATTCTTTATATTAAAAAGAGGGGTGGGGGGAGCATTTTGACAGTTTTATTCCCTCTTTTATCCTTTCTGCTTGTATATGTGCATGGATAGGAGCAAAATTAGGGAAATAAAACAAAAATCTTGTACCTAGAGAGTTTCTTGCCTCTGCTGTTGTCAGAACATGGTTAAGCCTGAGGAACTGGAACTATTTTCTTGAGGTCAGACAAAGCAATTTCTATCCCTCCTTCATCTTTTTGTGTGAGATAGATAGGAAAGAACAAAGGAATCTCCCAGCCTGCTCCTCACATGCAGGGAAGGATTTGTTTTGATCTGGTATAGAACAGGGTTGTTAACCCTATATAGTACCCTATTGTACATTCAAAAATATTTCCATGTGGCCCAAGGATGGGATTGAGAACGGAAATAGTCCAAGTTTGTTCTTAGTTCTGTCAGAAGTGGAAATCAGGCAAGCTCACTCGAAGTTTTCATGCCTCTGAAAAATGGGGAAAGATACGTTATTTCGGATGAGTAAAGATAATTCAATAACATCTGAAAAGCAGTTTAAGATCCCTAGACACAAGGTATTGTAGGAAATGTGAGAAATGTAGAAATGAGCTGCTATTATACTTGAGACAAATCTTTTTTTTCTCCCCTCGATCAACTTAGTTTGCTCTGAAATGCAAATGAAGTGCATAGCATTGTAGTAGCTTTAAGCCTGAGTCGAGTTTTTAATTGGGCTAAGTCACCCTTGCAACTGACCCATGCTCTTTGGAATAGAGTGGCCAATGAGAGACAGTGATGGACTAATGGTAGTTGATGACCCTGGGGAAAGGAAAGGAAAGGTTGTTTAGAATAGTTTAAAAGTTTTCTGGCTCATTATTTCTGAGCTGGAAAAATGGGAAGTGGCACATTAGTGACAGGGCTAATACAGAGCATCTCCACACGCTGTCAACCAAAAGCACTTCTGCTTCCTAGCTTTAACCTGGGTCAGTTTTCACAGACTTTGTTAAATACTGGCGGTTCCTGAGGAGGAATGGAAAAGGAGTAAAAGCCCCGCTTCTTAGCTGCAGAGGCTGGATGCAGCTCTGTGCCGTGCAGAAGGGTGGCAGACCCGGCTCTCTGTAACGGCTCTGTTGGTCCTGCGCTGACAAGCGCAATGTGTGCGCGCTGATACTCTCTGCCAACAGCTCAGTAAATCAGCAGTGGGAGCATCGTCAGGGGGTCTGTGAACTGGGTCGCTGCTCCTGGAGGAAGCAAGATGAAACAGCATGCAGGCAGTGCCCTAATTTACAGATGTTTCCTTTGTCTAGGCCAAGGACACCTCTGCCTCTACGAGGAGCTGGCTTCTCTTCTGTCTACTGTCTCTTGCCTGTAAAAGTCCTTAGCAGCTCTTGTTCAGCTCTTGGCATTCACTGATGTCCCTGTGATGCAGAAAACCCCGTGCCTTTTTCTATGTATTCATGTCCTGAGCAAAGCCAAGGTGCACTGTCACCTTCAGCTCAAGCCAAGTCTACATCTGTACGTGCTCCCAGCATTTTCCGTGACTCCTCAGCCACACCTGCCAGAAGCTAACAGGAGTCAATGTGAAGTGTTCCTTCAAGGGGGGAAACAGTGCCTCGGTTTTCTTGGTCTTACCTTACCTAGAAATGTATGAAATAGATGCCCAAACCTGCAAAGTTATGGTTTTGAAGGCATTGACCTATTATTAGCAGTGGCAGGTCCAACGAAGGCACAAGGTTTGCAGAAAAGGGTCCTTCTGGCTGGCACGAACCTCTCTCTCCCCTGTTGCTTACAGCTCGAGTGATACGCAATTATCTTCCCAATTGGAAGTGGAGATTCACTTTGAACAGCTAATTTTCTCCATTCCCTCTAACAGCTGAGCCCATCTGAGACACTGACACAGAGCGAACATCCTCACCTCTGAGTCTACATCTGCTCCAAACCATGGCCCACTGCAGGGTAGTTGCAGTTTTGGATTGTTTTCTGTCAGGTCTCATTTCCCGTTCTCATCCTGCTGATTATGCTGAATGTACGGAGATGACGACACTGCCCTGTAGTCTGATGTGTACGCAGTCTTTTTAACCCCTGCTTTGTGCCAGGACATGGAGGTGAATGAAATCCTATTCCACAAGCAAGGACCCTTAGAAACATCTCCATGCCATTTAACCCTCCTGAACGAGTAGCTGCACTGCAGGCTGCCTGTGCAGGTAAGAAATCGTGCTGTTGCTGAATTCTGCTTGGTACAGATAAGAACCCCACATGCTTTGGCTAACTCTGGTGCCGCTAAGGGTATGTGGAACGGTAAGATTGTACTGAGGATAAAATGGTACTGGATGCTGGCTAGGCAAATCAGCTGTGTCCTGTTTTTTTTATATATCTCCCATACCATCTCCTGGGGGCACTGTTAGATTCAGGATATTATGTCAGCTAGAGGTTTGGTCTGACCCAGTATCTTTGTCTTTTTGCTCTTAATAGCTTCAGCAGAGTTGTTTGCACTTCTTGTTTGAAGAAGTCTCCTAGAGTGTGAGCAGTCCCAGGCAAACAAAACGCTCCTGTTGCTCGAGTGCGCAGTCGAATTGGTACGTTTAATCACCTCAAATGCTGTGGGTGAGTTTTTTTCCTCCTTAGAAGTAAATCAGAGGCACCTTTGGTGACTGCTCAGAAATAAATATCTGAAAGAGGTGACATGAACTGGTATATGGAGATGATTGTCAGCTACGGAGGGTGACCAGACAACTGCATAAACATAGGTTCCTAAATTTTAGCTGATAAAAGTTAGGAGAGATGATACCTTTTTTCAGTGATATTTATCATCTCCTCTGTTTTCGTAGCAGGGGAAGACCTGGCCCTGGTCCCAGATCTAAGCTGTATCGCTGCTATAGCTTGCAATAAGTAAAGAGGATGCTGCTGAAGTTGTGGTTATCCTGGGTGTACGTGGAAGTTTTTCTGGCCAGTTCTTCCATCGTGTCAAGTATTGCTCTTGCCCCAAGGTTGAAATTTGCTGAACCAGAATGTTACGTCCTTGGGTACTTCTCATCTGTAATGAACGTCGGTGAGAGGTGGACTCTTATTTATTACACTGTGGGAAATTGCTTGGGCTAATTTATGTGGGGAGCTTTGCTGGATGGCAATCCCATCGGTCTCAGGGCGGAGAGGGAGGATTAACAGGCAGCTTCATCTGCCATGACAAAACTTTTCTCTGACATCCGGGGCATTAAAGTAAATGACAGGTTTTACCGCAGTGTCCATCTCTTGGAGGGACATTGACAATTTGCTGCTTAAAACCCAAGTCACAGCAGAGCACTTAGCTGACAACAGAGACCTTGGCATCAGCGGCCAGTGTTGGTAATATACAGCACAAACACCGCAGGAAGGGTGGAAGCCATCACTCAGACATGCCTTGTTGGAGCTGAGCGACAAATAACGCTCCCTCTGTTACACTCCAGGGAGAGAACCTTTTTGCGCAGTGTGTGGTAAAGGCAGAAGGTACCAACTTTGAGTCTGTTTTTATTTATTCCTGACAAACGTGATTTATGAATGACACCACTTGTTTCATTACTGAAAGAATCTATCTGCTCGGTGCCCTGACACAATGATTTCCTTCTCAGAGTTTCTGCCCGCGCATTTCCTAGCCCCATTTGTACACCGTCTCGCCGCTCCCATAAATCATTACAGATAAGTAAATCCTTCTCTTAGCCTTTTGGGCCACAGCATTGCTAATATTTTCTGAACGTATTGCTCCCAGCCTTTCTAGAAGAGCCAACACCTTGCCTTGTTGTGCAGCACAATAAACACGAGTTTTTAACCCTCTGCGTTGCTTGCACACAAAGTCTTTCAAGTGAGAAGTGCTCCATCAAAGCTCTGAAACGACTTTTGTAGTTCACGTCTGCATCCTCGTGTTTGAGCATTTTATCACTGAATTGAACATTTGTCACATATTGAACATTGCACAAAGCTTCTTGGCGATTTGGTGAGTTGTAAGAGGAGGATAAGTCTGTATTTGTACAGCCTTTGAATTCCTCTCCCTGCTAGCGAAGCAATTTGGTGTTCAGTAGCATGGGATTCAAATTGCTTTAGCGTTATAGTTCTTTTGCCAGAGTGAAGAAAAGCTACAGGTCTGCAGCGTGATTCAATTAATTTCACTTAGAATAAGGACATAAACCCTGGAGCTCATTGGAAATTCTTATGGAATAAAAAGAATGGAGGCCAAAATGGACCGTAGAAAAAATGCAGCAGAGACGAAAAATTTGTGTATGGGGAAAACCAAAATCAAGAAAGAAACATCGCATTTTCTAAATAACCCCTTTTATCAAGAAAAAAGTATATTTTGGGGTTTAAAAGGGATTTTTTTATTTTTTTTCTTACAAAGTCTTTGAATGTGCACCAGCATTATGATGGAAGGGTTCCGATTTCTCAGCTCGCTGAAAGGTAGCAACAACTTCCCTCCTCTGTCCAGAAAAAAGATAGCTTGTTTTAATTTTATTCTCGTGACCATTTAGCACAGATGCCACAGAAATATCTCTTGCCCACCTTTCCTAGCGACGTCTCGCTCACCCTTCAAAGTTTCCCGTCTCCTTTGATGCCTGCGAGTAGCCAGCTAACCAAGCCATCCGTGACATGACCTTATTCACGGAGACGGAAGCAAGTCAGGAATACAGACGTTCCTGTAAGCATTAGCAGACAACCAGCCGTGAGAATGTCCCTGACAATGACACGAAGGAAGGCCATGGGTACGTTGAGCATCTCCTCTCTTTTGCTAGGTTTTTTTCGTAGCTTTCTAGGCTCAGAGAGGCCATGTGCAGCCCACGGAGAGCGGCACTGCTGCGGTGTTTCCGTTACAGTGCAGTAAGTCCTTTCTGGTGGAAATGTGGGGCGCTGGGGGGTGGCAGGGTGGCTGCAGAGCCAACTAGGGGCCAGATTCTGCTGTGCTTTGAAGGGGTGAGGACTTAACGCTGAGTGATTTAATTCATTCCCCCAGCTCTCTCCAGTAACAAGGTACCACTCGTTGCGAGCAGAGGTCACCCACAACAAGAGCAGTTGCTCTAATTAGCTGTCATCATTCTGAAAAGGTAAGCACTAAAAAAAGCTCCCCGGGTTGATTTTGGCTTTTTTTTTTTTTTCCCCCTCTCCCTTTTTTGGCCTCACCCTTTCAGGATGAACAGGTCTTGCCTGCAATCTGTCAAAGGACTGTCGAGCTACGTTTCACAAGGTAATGCAGCAGGTCTCTGATTGTGCTGGACTTTTGTAGCAGTGAATCTTTCAGCCCAGCGCATTTTTGAAGACTGTGCCACATCATCTTGCCTTTTCTCTCTCAGGGTACGCCTTCCATATTTAACGTCCCTCAGAGCTTCATCTGTATCCAAATTCCTCTGCGTGTCTTGGTCTAAATAGTTGTCATGTAGCTGCCGTTCACAGGAGTTTTACTCTGTTTCCTCGATTTTCCAGTGTGTAGTGTGGTAATTCGTACATCTAGGAGCTAAACTTAGCCAGCAGTCTCCGTAGAGGTTACAGGCATGATACACCCCTGCTCTATTAATCTAATGGGCTAGTCACGAGTGACGTTGGTAAAATATGCAATGCTCATGGTTTAGAGATAATTTGAACTGGAGGATGAGTACAATTCCAAAGGCTGGGAGAGCTGGGGTTGTTCAGCCTTGGAGAAAAGGCAGCTCTGGGGAGACCTTAGAATGGCCTTTCAGCACTTAAATGGAGTCTGTAAGAAAGATGGGGAAAGACTTTACAGAGAGGCCTCTTGTGACAGGGCAAGGGGTGATGGTTTAAACTGGAAGAGGGAGATTCTGTCTAGAGAGAAGGAAGAAGTATTTTATACTGAGGATGATGAGACCCTGGCCCAGGTTGCCCAGAGAGGTGGGAGTAGTCCCATCCCTGGAACCATCCCAGGTCAGGTTGGCCCTTGGGGCTCTGAGCACCCTGCTCTGGGTGCAGATGTCCCTGCTCCCTGCAGCAGTTGGACTGGATGGGCTTTGAAGGTCCCTTCCAGCCACACCATTCTCTGTTTCTATGCCCCATTGCATAGACATCAGCTTGTTCCAGAGCTTATAGAACTCTGTCCGTCTACAGGGAGGAAATAAGCACTGGATGTTCCAGGCAATGGAAAAGCGTTCGCTTCAAATCTGATGCTATGACTCTTGATTATCAGATGATGACTGGCTAGAGCAAAGGAGATATTTGACTCTATGACCCGTATCTTCAAGCAGTAAGCATGCATTTAATTCTCTGATGGCTGGTGAGATGAACCTCCTTTGAAACTGTGAATATTTGCTAATCTTAATGAAATTGCAGCAGACAGAAGTCTGAATGTCGTGTAAAAAGTGCTCTTTACAAGGAATAGCAACCCAGTCTACCATAACAAGTTGTTGCTTGTCTTTTTCCCTTTGAAAGGGAAATACAAAATTAATGACAACAAGATCTGATTCTGTGAGCCCTAATGCAAGAAGATGTCTGCGTGGGAGTCCTTGTGCTGCATTTTACTGAAAAAAACATAAAAACGTAATAAGGCAGAAGTTAATTTGGAGAAGCATTAAATCAATGCTGTCTTCTGAAGGTTACTCCCCACTGCTTTCATTGCCCAAGGACAAATAAGGAATAGGGATCTGTTCTTCCACACTGGCTAGGAAGGTCAAAGACGCAGGAGTTCACAGCCGTGCCAGCTGCAGTCCTGGAGGTTGCGTACTGGTGATGTAGCAAAAGCATCTGGCGGATGCCAGCAGAGCTAAAGAAGGGAGTAAAGCTGCTCTGGAGGTAGGTACCAGGAGGTGAGGCTGTGAGGCTCGGATTCCCCTTCACAGCTGAAAGGAAAGAGGATGAGAGGATGAGCTGGCAAAGTCGACTTGCTGCTGTACAGCATAAGCTGCTGACACCTGCGTGTCTGGGAGTGTGGACTGTGGAACTGGCTCCTAGTCCCTGTCCACATCTTTTCTCTGCGTGTGAGGAGGTTAAGAACTGCTTTTCACTGTCAAAGGCCTGAGTGAGAGTATTAGCCTGACCAGAGAATCTGATACTGGTACAAAGAAAAAGGAAGTTATAAATAACCACTGTTTAAATTCCAGTGGTGTTTCCAGCTGGTATATTGTTTCGATGGTGGTACCCTAGACGTAGGATAAATTACGCTCTGGAAGTCCCGAACTCCAAACTGTCACATTGTCTGAATTGCATCACTCTGGTTAATTACTAACATTACAATACCTCTTGTACAGCAGCTCATACACACGTTGTAGGAAGTGTTACAACCTCTGCCATAGCAACTCTAGGCACACTTTGCTTACATCAGGGCTTACTAGCAAGGTTAAAAAATATCTGAATCATTTGGAACAGACATTTTGTACTAGCTGCAGAGGAATGTCTACTGAACTGTTTCCTGATGCAACTTGAAAGCTTCTAACAAACACAACATGACATTCACACTCTCCGACATCATTTTAAAACTCTGCTTCCCTTACCGAGTATCTCTTTTCTGTCATCCAGGCCACGGAGAGCTCTGCTGTGGCAATGTTTGTATGCTCCACTCCTCTCCTAAGAGAATCTTCTGGAGCTTGTCTTGTCTTCTTCCAGCTCTTCACTTTTCTTGATATGTGAATGGAATGGCCCAGGGAAGCCCCAGGCATGGCTCTTCGGTCAAGCCCACGCTCTGCCAGTTTTGGCAGTGATGTGAACGCCCTATGGTCCATCCTAACTCACCGCTTGGCTGCTTGAACTCCTACTCTCCACCCTCTGTCGAGGTTGTCTGTAGGACTCTTCTTTACCACCAGCTGATTTTATTCTTTATCTCTAACAAAGTCTAAAGTTTTACAAGATTCCCTTTTGTTTTATAACGAGAGCAAAGTCCACTCGGGTGACTGGGCTGTAGTATCAGAATAGTACGTGACAACGTGCAGCAGTGCAGACAAGACATGGGTTGTTGCTCTAGCAACATCTCAGCCTCTGTTTCACCCTTCTAGCCTGTCTGCAAGGTCTTACAGAATATTTCCGTTTCACTTGTTCCTACCAGAGATCCAAAGTCAAACATATTAACATATTTTTTTCTTGCAATGCATCTGAAACCCTTGGGAGAGCAACTCAAGGGACTAATCTGGACGCTGATCAAGGAACCAGAGGAACCATTAGGCCAATGTGTCCACAGCACTCCATGGAATCAAAACTCCAGCAAAGATGGTGAAAATGTAATGATAAAATACCAGTAAATCTCAGTATTTCTTTTACTAGAACAAAGTCTTTCTACACGCTGTTACTGATTTCTGGATTAATAGAAAGGAAGAACCAGTAATGTGGGTGCAGAGAGAACTCCAATTTTCCCTCTTTTGCAGTGATTGAGGACTCAAGCCTGTTTAAGATGACATTACTTCTACATAGCACTTTTTATATGCTCCAGTAATGGAGCAAAACTAGCTGCTTTAGCGAGGTCCTTTGCCTGGGGGAAATAGTCCTGTCAAGATTAGCTCAGGATCACATAAGTTTAGGGCATGGATTTACTGAACCTGGCACGAAGTCGGGAGATGACCTCCACACTGCTTCAGTGCATTGGAAGGCCGTTGTTGTACTGGGCTCTGGCTCCAATCTGTAGCATCTTCAGGCTGTAATCTCTCTTCCCGCCCCTGCTTGACCAAAGCTTGGCCCTGGTTTAAGCAAGGCAAGGCGCTGTCATGAACACAGCCGTCTACTGATGCTGATGACACGAGCAGTTTATTCAGTAGATGGTATTCAGAGTGGCGCTGGGGTTTGGTCTCCTTTCAGCGATCCCATCCATCAGCTAGGCACTGCATAAGCAATGCTCTGACACTGACTAAATTTAGAGTTGTTGGGATTTTTTTCAGACAACTTCATTTGTTTTGGTGGCTCACAGAAAACACGTGATTTCTCCCCTGCCGAGAAAACAGCCGCTCCATTTTTGTTTAGTTGCACCTCTCTGGGAGGGGGAAAGGGCAGGACAGGGTTACCTTCTTATGCAGAAATACACAGTCAGCTTGAGAGAGAGAAAAACCTGCTTAGTGAACCCTGTAGACACTTGCCTGTCCTGAAGGCCATAGAGTTGTGGGGTTACACTTTTGGATGGTCTGCATGCATCTATCTCTTGCTGACTTGGCTTCAAGATAATAGAGAAGTTTCTAAACTCGGAACCATGTTGTAGAGCTGCAGCTTGCTAAGCAAGGCAGAAACTGGGGCAATCCCCAGCATCAGCACAGGCTGAGGATGAAGGGATGGAGAGCAGCCCTGTGGAGAAGGACTTGGGGATGCTGGTGGGTGAAAAGCTGGACATGAACCGGCAAAACACTTGCAGAAGATGCACTTGTGTGCAAGATGGTACCTGTACGTGAACCTCCTGTGCTGTCCCTGGAATCGGTGGCTGTGCCAGATGCTCAGCCCATCTCGCTCATGATACTGGTCCTCCCTGCTGTTTGGTGGCCTCACAGCTGTGCTGTGCTGGTCATGCTCTCACCACCAGTCCCCCAGCAGACGTTCCCTTCCCAGTTTGTTAGCTGGAGTAGTGAAAGGTCACCAGCACAGCAAAGCAGGCAGGGAGAGAAGCGGTGTCATCTCTGACAGCCCTCCACCACCCCTCTTCTGTACAGGCTCTGGCCTCTTAGGGCAATGGGGAGAGCTGCACGTGTGGGATCAGGCAGTGAATCAACCTGTCCTTCTTCTAACAAGACCTAGCTAAGGTCTAGGCGGCAAAACTGCTGGTGGTGCTGGCACTGGGAGTGCTGTGAGCAAGGAGGGTTAGTGGATTTCCTTGCACGTGCCAAAGCAAACAACCGAATCATTGTTCCTTCTGCCTTCTCAGGATTTTGCTGCTCCTGTATGTAGCCTCATGGGGTGGCATCAGTCACAGTCTGGCTGCAACTCCCTCCCATGTCAAGGGTTTGTCCTCTTCAGTTTGATTCCCTATAGAAAAGAGGCTGTTTGATCACACTCTCAGAGTAAGTGTTCCCCTCCCTCCCAGGAGGATGTTTGCCGCCATCAGTCACACCCGGCAGAGGTACATCTATCTCAAAGATCAAAATTTCTCCAAGTTTTATGCAAGTAAGTGTTGGGGTGGAGAAGAAAGATGCATCCAGAGAGAAGTGTCAGTGAGCTTGTGCTACACAGACATCAAAGAATCGCTGAGGGAAAGAAACACTGAAACCCTGTTCATGAGAATTACTTTTACAGAGGAATTGTTCCCATTTAGGCAGGAGAAGGAATTTCCTAATGACCTGTTTGTTTTCTTCTCCAATTTTTTTTATAATATTGATTATAGTCATTCTTTTTGTTTGCAAAGTGGCAAGGGCGAAAGCAGGCGTTTCCAGTGCTGTTCAAAACCGAACACGAACAGCAAAGCAAGCACGGGCTAAAGTAATACAGCCCTTGCAGAGCTCCTGGCAAAGGTGAGCGCGGTCTCACGGAGCGTTCAGGTTGTGTTTGGTGCCTCTTACCTGAGCACTCTCCGAAGGAGCCCACGGACTAAGCTGTGTGTGCCACTGGGATCAGCCTGAATTCAAAAGCTTGTCCACGGCACCTTCTCGCCTCTGTCATCAGACCAAGCAGCTAATTTTGATTTTTCTGTAAAATATCAGGTGATTTAGGTGGGTTAGTACCTCTTTGACCTTTCTGGTCATCAAAGATCACTACCAGCCCCTTTGGATTATATAGATGAACCAGAGAGCGCACGAGGCGCCTGATGGCTGGTCTGGCAGAGCACTCGTGCATTAAATAAGAGATTCGTGTGGGTTCCCATAACGGGGATCAAGACACAAGAATGTGAAGCTGGCTTTCTCTCCGAGCACTTTGCGCGTTATGAGCTGTCATTAGTTTCTCCACCTGCAGCTCCCCGGCCCTCCTCCCTGCTGTTCTCCCGCTCTGTGGCTGAACGCTGGTTCTCAGGCTGTGCCGTGCAGGATCGTGTCGACCACGAGTTACAAGAGTTCAGGCCCAGCACCAGGGTCTGAAGGGGGGAGGACAGTGCAGGAGAGCAGGGCGGGGGGTTGCGCTTCACTCCTGGCACCGGCAGGGAGTGCTGAGCCTGCGCTCAGCAGGGTGCTGAGCCTGCGCTGCCACGTTTTCTCCCTTGCCTTGCTGGGGAGAGGTGATGCAGCGGGTGCATCTCTGGGAAGGCTGATGTGGCCCCAGGATGTCTGCTCCAGCTGGGGCTCAGGGCCCAGGGGGAAAGGGAGGGCAAAGGGGAAGTTAACCACAACTCAGCAGTGCTCTGCAGCAGCTCAAAAGCAGCAGGTTTTCCTTCCCACACAGCTGCAGGCTCAACATTTGCCCTTCTTTTTGTTAATAGAAAAACAAACAAACAAACGTTGGTGTTTTTACTGTTTCCCAAGCCAACAAAATCCCCTTTTCCGGTGGAAGAATATGTAATTCCCAGAATTTTCAACCAGCTGCACTGCTGCCTGCTATTTCCAATTTCCTTCCCACGATGTGGTGCGCCCTGAAGATGTGCTTTCATCAAGTCCTTAATGCAGGTGAGTACATCTCCCTGCAAATTACCCTGGTTTTTTATTTTTAATTTGTTTCTTGGAAACAATCTGTAATCTTTTTACATGAGGCCCTCAGCTGCAAAACCCTCCTGAATCTTTGTCAAATAGGTAATAATGAAGAGAATACTTCTTTAGGCAGCATGGACCGTCTGACTGCAGCACACAGTTCTTGCCCTCCAATGTTCTCGCAGCACAATGTTCTTCAGCTGTCAATCACCAAATGACCTGAAGAGAAAGGAGAAAACAAAGCAGCTGAAGAAAATTCTGGTACTTGAGTGAAAATAGGTACATTTAGCCAACAGAGCTCTAATGATGTTTCATATTCTAATAAAGATTATTGCAAAATGTGCTTAATGGCAAATGAAATTAGCAGTATCATCTCCTTAATTTAGAACTGGTAAAACCAATGTTTATTCAGAAGATACAACCCTGCGCTGAAAAAATCCACATGGAGCAGAATCTCTCTTTCAAGCTCTCTATACAGGTGCACCCATACACCCTCATCCATCATCCAGCCTTAGCATCCCCTTAGCCGTTCTGGCCGCTGTGGTACCGCTGGGACAACAGCCAGACCCACAGGGGTCTGGCCAAAGAACCCACGCACCAGCGTTGCCTTTACCTGATGATGTTGCAGGTAGAGGAGGCACCAAAGAGGATGGGCAGAAGGATAATAGCAGTGAGAACATTCACTGGCGTTGACTAGCTGGTGGCTACCAGTAGCTGCCAAAATCAGCTGAGGGCTGCCACGTGTTGGTGGATATTGGGACTTGGGCAAAACCGTGAAGCAGCCAGAAGCTTAGAATGAATTGATGAGAGTCGACAGGGATGTGCCTCTTTCTGACAGGGCAGATTTTTCGAGACAACGTAAAGACAGTCTTCACCTCTGAGCTGTCCAAGAAGGGCTTCTGCAGCAGTGAGAGAGATAAGCGTGGGGTGTTGAAATGTCTCTGAACAGGTTGTTGGTCTCGGCTCAAGTAGCAGTCAAGGTGTCCCGCTGCTAGTAAGATGGGTTTAATGTCCACGGCTTTAATGTCCTATCAGGAACTACATCGAAGCAGCTGCATTTCTGTGAGAATGAACTGACCACAGAGTGCTCCAGACCCTGTCTTGTGATGGACATGGCATTTCCCGAGTGCCTGCAGGAACCAAAGAACCTCTATGTCCCGCACACAAGTTCTATGTTGAAGGAAATTACCCTCTGTCCTCTCAAGAAGCCTGATGCCCTTTTGGCAGGCGCTAGAGACAACTTTCACGTCACATTGAAGGTCTGGTCAGTGAAAAGGAAGATTGGTAGCTTCAGTCTCCAGGTCTGTCAGGAAGGTACGCCAGTAGGGTTTCATTTTAGTCTTCTCAAAGTGTCGTACACGGTGTTTCTGACTCGTAAGCAATGTTTAATATGTAACTCGCTGTTTGTACGTATGCCAATAACGCTTTAGATCCCCCAAACTGAAATACACCTTGTTTTTCCGAAAACCAGTGCTGTTGTCAGCACCACGTATTTGTATCGAAGGCTTGGGGCTGTGGAAAATCTGATTTCTGGGTTAAAATAAGAAATCGCTGAAGCAAGTGATGCGAAAGTGCACACGTTGTTACACGGGCATGGAAATGGGGAAGGAAAATATTAGCTCACATTTTGAGTCTTGTGGGTTCCTGCTCTTTTCTCATGTACCTGACTCATCTGTAAGGACAAAGTTAATTACTGGCTTTATATGGACAAGCCTCACATCAATCTCTCTGTTCCAGACCCATCTGCTGGTGTCCAAATGAAATCTCAGCCTGCCTGTCTGGCATTTCCTCTTGATGTGTCATCCCCAGCTCCAGCTCAAGAAAGCGAAAACTCAGCTGTTCATCCTTCATCACAATTCTTAGCTGTTAATCAACAACCTCTCCCTCTTTTGGGGCAGCTCTGCTGTTTGGTAGGTTGCCCGTTTCTTGTATTTGTTTTTTTTCAAACGTTTCGGGGCTTCTGCTTGTTCTTTGCTTCTTCACATTCAGCCGATACTCCTTAAGCATCTAGAGCAGTGTTCTCTAATCTTTGGTTGAATCCTCTTTTGCTAGGAGGCCAAAAAGTCCCTCAAAAAACCCCCAAACAAACCAGCAAGGGCCTCGTGAATACTGGAAGTATCAAGACTTTTCACTGGTGCTTGTTTACCTAAGCTGAAGGTTAGATTATTCAGATTTTTTTTTGAATTTTTTTTTTAATTGCTATTTGAGGAAGCAGCTGGCACTTGGGAAAGCAGTGTGATTTAGAATGGGGAACAGTACCATGATTTTCACTATAAATTCACCCACTGTTAGAATAATAACAGATTTAATTCTCCCCCCAAAGGACTCGCATGGCAGGAGTCTAACGGTAACAAAAGGAAAATCAGAGCGGCCAAAACACCAGCCGCCCCATCTGAAATCAGTCCTCCACATCCCTGAAGGACTTGGCATCCTCCTCTGGCTGGGCAAGGTTGCTGGGCAGTCGTCTTAGATCCGTGTCGCCCCTCTCAGGATTTGTGTGGTTTTTCCTTGTATGGGGTTTTGTGGCTACAGCTACAATTTGCAAAGATCGGTGTTTTCTAATTCGTTAATTTGCTTGTTGCTGTTTCCATGGTGCTTTTATTTGGCAGGCAGGGAGCACTCTGAACAAGTGCACTGAAGTCAAGCTGGAATTAATTTCTGCTTTCTCTCCGTTTCTTTTCTTTGCCCCTCCGGTGGGGAGGTGTGGTAGGAGCCAGCCAGGAGTATTTCTTCCAGTGCGATGCTGGAAAAGGTGCCTGTACTCCTGCTCTTGTCCAGGCATCCTGCCCCTCATCCCACATCTCTTGGGGCAAGGCGGGGGACGAACCTTCCCACACTGACCCAATCCTGATGACCCGTGGTGGTGGAGAGGGAAAGCAGAGCTGGCAAGGAACACCTCTGTGAGGTGTGGCAGAGGGGTGTGAGGCTGACCTGGAAAGCAGACTGGTGTCCCAGTAAGTGCTGGCCCAGGGTGGAAGGTAGACACAAGCTCCTGCCACCAAGTGTGTCCGTGTGGCTTTTGGGTCCGAGGTGTTTCCCTACGAATGTATGGAAAGGTGATGAGACAATCCGGCTAAGAAACCTGTTTCCTTGCTGCTCTCGGTGTCAGAGCATTTACCCTTTCCAATCACTAAAGTGTATAACAAAACACTTTATTGCACATGAAGGCTGATTTTTCCACATACGGAACTAAGTAGGTAATTTAGGAACTAAGATGCAGTGCCGTCATGCTAGCAGAGCTAAAATACCCCCCAGTAAGCTTACTGGGACAGGTCCAAAGCCTGCACCAGGTGTTTGCCAGTGCTGTGTGCTGTGCCCAGGAGCTGTGACTTTCAGGAGAGACAGCTGTTGTTTCTTGGGCTTCAGCCGAATGAGAGCTACCACAGAGCAATCGTGGGTGCATCGGGTCTCCAGAGCTGGTCTGCTTGTACGTGTATGAGCTCTGTGTGTGGTTTCCACATCTGGTCGTAGTGAGCCTGCGGTTGCTCTGACTCCCACCAGCAGACAGGGCCTGGGTCCCTAGAAGCACAACAGCAACTGGGAGGGCAAACCCAAGCCCTCTCCAAAGACCTGAATTAGGCAAGGGGAGAAATTTGGGAGGATCAGGGAAACATTCTTAGCAGAGTCACTGCTGCACCTCTGTTTGGGGGGAGCAATCATTCTTTTCGCTCAATCTTCTAAATTCACTTCTGTGGTACTTTGCTGCGGTATCAGAACTCCCCAAACCTCAGATCCAGGCAGAATCCGACCATGCGCTTCGTGTTGCTGCTCGCTGCCATCGCCCTGAATCCAGGTGACAGTGTCACGTCCAAAGCAATTTGAACTAACTTTGACAGTAAGATTTTACGACATGGTATTAGATGCTTTGCAAGATCATTGTATATCCCAGTTGTTCTCTTGCCATCATCCACACCATTTTTTTTCTACTCCCTTGTACCTTCTCTTCTCAGTGTCCCATTTCCCTGCTGTCTTCCTTTCCTTCCTTCCATTTTTCTGCCCCCTGCCTCACGGGTATTGTAAGCGTGGGATTCTCTCCCCCTCCCTTCTGTCTCCCTTGTTTGTTGTAAGACAGTGAAATAACAACAATTAAGATGCACCTCACCATACTGACTCAGTTAATAAACAGGTTAATAGAAGTTGTTAAAGACAAAGAACACATTTCTAAGCCAGCTCCACGTCTTGTCGCACAACCCTTAATTATGTAAATAATCACCCCACAACTAGGCTCATCGGGTTCAACAGCACTACACGGGCAAGGGAGGGTTTCTTATTAAGCACTCAAAACCGGGCCCAATGCACAACATAATGAGCCTATATTATGGTAATGATGCCTACCAAGGTAAAAATAGGAGAGGTAGATGGCAGAGGAAAGAGAAATGCTGAATGTTTATCCCATTAACAGTTTGAACCAATTTGAGACTGAAAATGAGGGCAGAGAGAGACAGCATTGAACATCTTTCTCCTTGGGGGATCAGCTTCAGTTTTTCTTGGTCATTAATTCAAATAGCAGCAGTATCTCTGCTTCTATTATGGATAATGCCGCATGAATACTTGCTGTACAGGCTCCTATTTTCAGTTCAGCTCCCATGATCAGATCTCAATTCCAATTCTACATATTTATAGCTATTAAAAAGCCCAAATGAACAGTGTAGGTAACCGAAGCCTCCCATTAAGAAGCTCGGAGTATATAGTCCTTTCTCTTGCAAATTTGGTTTTATTGATAGCAATCCCTGTTCTGCAGCCCTCCCATTTGCACAAAACTCTTCTGGGAGGTGGAGATGGACCGGAGAGTGACAACTCTGAAAAGAGTTTTGACTTTAACATCTCATTGAAACGGGGATTGTGAAGTTAACGTGATCCTCAGCTAATTCGCTGGGTTCGCCAGTGTTGCTCGGCGAGTGATGTGGTCTGTCATCTAGCCAAGGTGATTAGCTCTACGTGCAGGGAAAAAATGCAGAGCTTTGAAATCCAAGCTCCAGGCAGAGTGCGGGACCAGCGTGAACAGAGCGGTGGGGGTATATGATTTCACCGAACTCTATTAGTTGACCGATGGTGAGGAATACAAAACCCAAAATGGGGCGGGCTCACGGTATCCGGAGCTCAGCTGGGGCAGAGCAAGTGTCTTGCCTTGTTTTCTTTTACATCTTCACGACCACTCCAGTGCTTGGCTCTTCTTCCAGATGAAATTCTAGTATCCCTTCTTTTAGTGTGACTCTTCTCCAACCCTGTGGTTGTTAAGGGGCTGCGCTGCCTTGTGCTGCAAGACAGGAAAGCTCTGCTCTCTTCTGTTTTCTGTCCACCATTCCCGAAGGTCACTTCTCCCGCTCCAGCAAGCCAAGCGGCCGCACTGTGGCAGAAGAAAACTCACAGCCCAGGGCAGAGCGAGTTTTCTTTTCCTATTTCTTGGCTTCCTCTATAGAGTTTGTTCAAGGTCCAGCCAATGCCAGACCTGTTAAACTGGGGGTTAAATCCAACAGCCACAACGCTTGAGAATAGTCAACATG
Organism: Buceros rhinoceros silvestris; assembly: GCF_000710305.1. Lineage (NCBI taxonomy): Eukaryota > Metazoa > Chordata > Aves > Bucerotiformes > Bucerotidae > Buceros > Buceros rhinoceros. The sequence goes on along the minus strand of NW_010429803.1, from coordinate 3,901 downwards.
GCAGCGTGATCAGGAGTTTGTCTGAGCTGAAGAATGAAAAGCTGAAAGGGAGGGCAGTTAATAGGTATCAGGAGTATTACAATAATAATTAGAATTATTAGAAGCTCCAACGCAAAAGAAATAAAATCATGCTACACCAAAAATTGCTTTTTAATCGAACTGGTTGCGAAAAGCTATGATAAAAAGTGTCTCATAAAGCGAAAGGTGTGAATCTGATCATTGTATAAGAACCACAGATAACTCTGAGGCTTTGGAAGCTGCCAAATTCCCTCAAGGTTCACGCATTCACAGCTTATTGCTGGGAAATAAGATGTTCTGTTTATTTGTTTACCTCTTGCTCTGCAAGTCAGGTTTTCTTCTCATTTGTGCAGCCACAGGTCAACCGCGGAAGGAAAGCCCGTGTTTCATTCGAGGTATGTAATAAAACAGTAAAACGAAACTATTTTAGCTCACACTCTCCTCTCCATGATGAAATAATTTATTTACCACAAATAGACAGCAACTATCTAACACATTCTGCACTGGTTTATATTTTCAGTGGTCTCTTTGGTTTCCAAAAGCACTTGAGGGAAAATAAGGATGCAGTTTGACCTGCAGTTTGATCGTGACTGAGTGACTCGAAGTGACCAAATTTTAAATTACCGAGCCGTCGTGCAAGGGAGGCAGCCCATCAGCCCTGAATTGGTTCTTCCCTGAGATCTTGCATGTCAAGGTTAATCTCAGAGAAAATATGTGTTTGTCCCTTGTCATTTTAAACCACAAGTGCTTTCTCTGCAGGAGAAGAGGCCGATAAAGTTATGCCCCAGAGCAAGGTATGAAATTTGGCTCCTTGGAAAGGTTTGGGAAACTGGAGACTTGGAAACTTCAAGGTGAGTTGCTGGTTTTGAATTTTTCTCGATGTCTTGGTCGTTTGAGACACCACCTTTTATCTCCCTTGCTTTTTTAATTTCCCCTGGTCTCCCTCCCTCTCTCTTACACAAAAGCAAAAGAAAAGGGTCACAAAGGGACAGACACAGCTCATGTTTTCCGTGTGGCAGGTTGGATTCACAGGAGAAATGAAAGAGTGTTGTGCCTTGGTCGTTCTCTTCATAAAGAGCTGAAAATTAAATCACACACGATCTTGCTTTCCAACAGCCAGTCCTGAAATGACAGCTCTCCATCATGCCTGGTTTGCTCACCGGTGCACAGGCCACGATGTGTGGAGGTCGTGTTGCAAACAGATCTGCTTGATACAGACGCATACCGCACACCCGCTGCTTCTTTACAGCGGAGCGATGGAAAATCGGCGTTTGAACTGAAGAAAGTCTTGTATTTCACGTAACTCTACCCTGCAGAGTTCCTCGCTGTCTTTCAATAGGCTGCAGGTCTGATTATTATTACTGGGGGCTGCCAAGACAGGTAAGTGTTTCGTGGATGTGTGCCTGCTTGTCAGACCGAAAGAAGTGGACTGTGGGCAGCTTCCTTTTTTTTTTTTTTTTTTTGCCCTTTGGCCCCCAGTGA
>NW_010429803.1:0-2325 GCF_000710305.1 Buceros rhinoceros silvestris | reverse complement strand
GCCGGTTCCTTTTTTTTTTTTTTTTTAGCCCTATGGCCCACAGTGACAGGGATGTGCCTGTGGTATTTGGAAGAATAAAGTCAGAGATTGTTAGCAACAGGAGTGGGATGGGAGACCGTGCTGCTGGGAGGTCTTATGAACAAATTCAAGAAAATGTTAAGATTTGATGAGAGGTGCAAATATATAATAAAAATCTATGTATGACCAGCGGCATGAACCGAGCACAGAAAGGCAAAACATATGTTATAGTTAAGATCCTAAATTCAGAGTCTACCCCCTACATGCCGGCAAGAAAAATGTTTCTTTGTCATTTGTACTCAAAATTGTGGTAGAACACACCAGTGAAAGCCCATATGGCCGTGGTCCAGCTGGTGTTAGCCCAGGGTCTCTCAGTCCTGTGACTAAAACGGGCCAAGTCTACTTTAAGCGTTTTTGCGGTTGCCCCGTGAAATAGCCTCTAAGAGCCAGTGGGCTCGTTTGCGCTACCATCTCCTCTAATGGGCCACAGAGCCTATTTATTTATTGGTTTCTTTATTTATTTGGTATCACAGCCTGGCTTCCCTCCCCTGGGGTTGGCACGGCTTCGTGGTCTGCAGCGTTCACTCTGTGGTCCCCGCAGGGGCGAAGAACGAAGTGCTGCAGCTCAGTGGTCACGTCACAGCTGACCACGGTCACGTCTGCAGACTGGGGAGGCAGTATTTTTGCCCCGTTTGTGCAAACGAAGATAAACCCTAACTACTAAGGAAAGGCAAGTTAAGTCTGTATTTTGTTTTGCTATTTAGAAACTTCTCCATGGATATAAAGATCGGTGTAGGTATTGCAAACGGGGTTAACGTGATAAGGGTGATACAAGATACGGTAACACACAATCGCCTTTTTTCAGTCGTGTTCCAAAGATTTATTTTCCTGAAAGGAAACATCTATCATTTCACAGGCTTTGGATAAAGGTCTGCTCATGATGTCAGAAGCACGTGGGTGTTTCAGGGAACCAACACAATCCAAAGGACAGACATTAAAACACGTTTTTAACGATGTGGGACCTGCTTCCCCACTCCCATATGTTTAGCAGATCAATATTAGCTCCTCTACAGTCAATAGAGCTCACTGATGTAAAACTGCTGTGTGCATGTTCTTAATGATTCAGAGTTTTGAAGCCTGGCCAGTTCTATAATTCAACCCTCGCAAAGGCAAACAACCTCCTGCCAATCTGCCCTTTCTTCTCTCATCCTGTTATTTGTTAGGCGTCTGTAGCCCATTAGCTGGCTTACTATGGTATTAATATGTGGTATAATTATTCATAGCCAGATCTTCTGATAAGAAATCGAATGCTCTGGTAAACAACTGACTGCTTTTTTTCCATGACATCAACAATACGGTCAAACGGGGCTCTGGAAAAAGGATCATTCCCCGGTTCATGGTAAAAGATTACACGGTTGGGTAGCGGAGGGGAAAAGCTGCTTTCAGAGCACTGATCAGGAATGCTGGGTATCATTTCCAGCATGTCTTCTGCTCACCAGGGACAGATAAACTCACACGGCTGATCACTACATGGCAGATCCAGCCACCTTTAAGAAACAGATGGGATGTCGCAAAAAATCATCAAAATGATTTTTTTCGAACCCATTCCCAGATGGCAAATTTTCCTCTGGATGAATTAGGGTCAGAATTCTTTGTGCCCATGTCCTTAAGCTAAAAGATTAAGTCAGTGGTAGCTCCACTCGCATGGATCAGCTTTTCTGCGTGGTCAGTGATACTTGGGGTTGCACGATGCAGCCGCCAAGTTCATACATCGGAACTACCCAAACATTAGTCTCGCTCACGTGTGGGTGATCCAGGGCTCACACAGCAGCAGTGACAGGAACATGTGCATGCACTTGACCCACGGTGACTGCTCTTCCTCTCACTCATTCCCCGCTGCTGCAGCTCCACATCTGCCCAGGTGAGCAGCTGGATCTCTGAAATGGTGGCTACACCTCCAGGAGTGGTCCCAGGGCTGGTCACTAGAGGAACCTGCCTAAGCCCACCAAGTTTTCCTCCTCGAACCCAGCGCCTTAGGGAACAGGAGAGCACAAGTGGCTATCGGGTTAGGTTTCGGTGCTTCACATCCACGCTCCTTCTGCAAGTGCCTGCTGCCACTCGCCCTCTAGGAGAGTGGGTTTGGGGGAAGCTCTTGGCGTTTTACAGGACTGGCTGCTTTGCAATGACACCTGTATGGCACCAAAACCTTCCTCCCCTCCCCTTGCCAGTGGCTGCCTGGCTAATAATCGAGTTCTGCAATGAGACGATTGAAAACTCTGACTAACGCTGCAAACACTTGGGCAACAC
>NW_010429802.1:71676-71925 GCF_000710305.1 Buceros rhinoceros silvestris | reverse complement strand
AGCGGCAGCACTGTGTGGTACAACCAGACAGGTTTACATCTTGGGTTTATTTCAGCGCTACCAGTTTCATAAATACTGCTTGCTACGCTGTGTACATAGGTGCTGAAAATGTTAAAATATTGTGAATATCAAGAACTCAAGCCATTCAGACGTTCTGCTACTGCAGACTTCCGTGCACTGAAAACAGAGAAGTGACATATCACGATCTCAGAGTCTCTTGTAACTCAACAAGCAAACTGAGCTGAAACA
>NW_010429802.1:71304-71513 GCF_000710305.1 Buceros rhinoceros silvestris | reverse complement strand
ACAAAAAAAACCCCCCCCCACCCTTCCCCCCCCCCAACCCCCCCCAAGATTAAGTTTTAAAAGGAAATGAGTGTTCTGCCCATAACTAATCACACTACGGCCAGCCAATACCATAGCAGTTGAGCAGACGTTGAAGAAAATAACCTATTTTCCAGCTGAACAACAATGCGGGAGCTGTTCAGACAACAGAAATGAGATGCTACGCATAT
>NW_010429802.1:42580-71168 GCF_000710305.1 Buceros rhinoceros silvestris | reverse complement strand
GGTACTGGAAGGGTAAGCAGTGGCTGCACCTTACCAAGCCTGTGAGAGCCATAGCTGTGGAGACAGCTCTGTTCACAGCAGGCAGAGAGCCGTGTTGAAGGTTCAGCCTCTGAAGGGAAAAGCTGGCTTTGTTTCAGGGACCCGTCCTACACTGGCAGATAAGTAAGGATTGATTTATTTGCTAATAGGTCTGGGGAGCTGGATAACATTGACCTTTTGCATACTAATTTTGCTGAACACCCTCAGTGTATAAATCATATCCCAAACCAGACAGTTTTAATTTTGGGTGGAATCTAGGCCCTTAACTTACGCAGTCCGGTATTAAAATTAAGCATGTCTGGCCCTTTGAATTGGACGAGAAAGGGGATGGGCAGCCCAGCCTGCCCACATGCCTTGTGTAGCTGAGGGAGGGAGGTGTTTCGGAGCACCTGCAGAAGGGCAGCCGGTCCGTTGGGCGTCCGTGCTGCCACCTCTCCAGCTGACCATTCAAGAACACAGCCCCCCCCCCCAGCAGGGGCCAGGCCACTTTAAGTTACCTATCTTATATAGTCGGGGTAGGTTAGGTTTCACTTCCTTTCCCTTCCCACAGGTTCTACCCACCAGGCTGAAATCCATCTCCCTCTTCCCTGCCTGGCCCAGCACTGTGACTCTTGCACTCCTGTCACCACATCTCCAGGGAAAGGGCAGAAGAGGGCTCACCCAGAGGACCAACGCGTAACCCAGCTGCGAAGCCTCTGCGGCACCTTCTATTCCCCTCAGCTTCAGAACAAGGTTTCCCACATCCTAGCGGTGCTCCACCACCCGGACCCACCACTTACCGAGACAAACAAGATCAGCTGCAGTAGGTGTTCAGCACCTACTAGTCCCAAACACACGGCCGCGGTCTGTTACAGGCGGTGCAAAGCACCCTGGGTCAATACAGCCCATTTTCTGATTTCTGCTCATTTTGAGGCAAAATCTAGCATCGCTGTTTCTCATGCAGAGGGAACGGCCTCTCTGCTTTCCCTTGACAGATCCCAATGTTCTGTGTGAGCAGAGGCACATCAGGGACACTGTGCACTGCCCCGTACTGCGGGGCAACGGACAGAAAGATGCAAGAAGGAGCTGGAGTTCCCTCACTCTTCCAAATTTAAACTCATCATCTGCAGGAGACTTCTGGGGAAAAGTGTTTTTATAATGAGACAGTGGTGTTCTGAGGGGAAAAAAAAAACAACTAGGGAACAAGGTAGTATGCTTTCTTTCTTGCAAAGAGGAGAGTGTGCATGTTCACTTGGTCTCTTACAGCATTTGGGGAAAAAAAAATCCCTTTATGTTCAACATTTTTAGATGATACATTGTGGTCTCATTGAAAGCACGGTATGATACACGCTATAGATCTGCTGCATGCTGATCCATCTGCTGGTGTGTGGCACTAAACTCCAGTCCGGAGCCACAGTGGAATTCAGGGTTCAGGTTCAGCTCCTGCCAACTGAAGGATGTAAAAACTGCCTAAGGACTGTAAAAACAGGAAAACATGAGAAGGTGGGTTGTCACTCCACCCCCTCACTACTGACTTCTTGCTATCGGGTGACAGATAGCACCTGATCATTAGTTGGAGATCATTAATCTCGATCTGCGCCTCCTTTCTGAAGATCTGCCACTTCTAGCAGCAGAGGCACAGATGCAAAAGCCTCTGCGCCTTTTGGAGAGCCGCAGAACACCAAAGGATCAATACTTTAACTTGAAAGCTGCTGTCTTTCCCTGAAAAGACTGTATTATTTAAAAGTATATTAAAAAAAATCAGAGCAGCATTGTAGATCTCTAGGTTTGATCGGTACCTACTGTATGTTGCTCTGGCCAATTCAAAGATAATTATTTACTCTTGCATAACAGTTAAGTTCTCTGTGAATCTCATTAGTACCAGATACAGTAACTACCACCTCATCACATACAGACAGAAAGTGAATTACGACTTTAGTAACTCGTCCTCAGTCAATCAGCAGGCACAGCACTGGCAATGACATACTCTAGGGTACCCGCCCAAAGTCTCTGTACCTACCCACCACTTTTTTACCTTCCCTAGTCAGTTAGAGAAGATGAGTATTTCGTGCTCAACACTAGCTAGCTGCTGCAGACCTTACAGAAAAGATGCCTGCCGGAGGAATGAAAGTTACCGCAAAGCATCCTGTAGAGTCTATCAATGCATTGTATGGAAAAACATAAATATGCAAATGCTGAAAATAGCACGTCATCACCTTCCGTGAACTCTCCCGTGATGGTCAGATAATTATGCACACAGACCCTCCGCAACCCCTAAACAGAAGTGACTCAAAAACACAGCAAGGATTTCTCTAACCAGCTAGCGCACAGGAAGTTCTCTGAAGTTCATCCCGAAGCACACTCGTTTTACATATTTTCCAAATGCCCAATTAAGCAGTTTAGCACGCTGACATTTTGCTGTAGTCACTGCACGGGAACAGCTGCTCCCAGCAGCAGCAGCAGCCCGGGAGCAGGTGTTGGAAAGCGATAGCAGACACCAGACCCAGCCATCTTCGGAGCAAGGATGAGAATTGCTTACATCAATCATGCTTTCTTCGATGTAATGCAACTTTTAATTCCCATTCCAGTTTTTATTCGCTCTGAGTTGCTTTAGATAATTTTTAGAAACTGTTAAAACGACTAATTTAAGCAAGGTGCTCTTGATCCTCCCGAGAGGGCTCCTGAGAGCTGCCCAAATTGGTACATTTACCACTGGATACGAGTACATGAAAAAAATAATGCCTATCACCTCCTTCTGTCACATTTAGTGTAGTTTTTAAATATAGACTCTTTAATATCTGTTATATATTATTAAGAAATTTTTGCCGACGGCAGACTTTGTTCAAGCCCTGAGTTTGTAGCTAGTTAACAAGGCTAATTCTAAAAGTAATTAATCCTTTTAACAAAGGAATACGTGGGCTGGATCACTGGGCTCCAGAAGGACTCAGAGACCTACTGGCCTGAGGCTTGAACTTGGATTGTTTGTGCATCCGCATCCAGAGAGATCGACATGACCTTGCTACAAAAATGCTGCCGCACTTATTTTAACTCCTGAATATATTCGGCCACTCAAAACTCCCTGGTCACTGCGTCAGGGCAGTTTTGTTTCTAGCTTTTGTAAACTGCGAGGGACAGCGCCACTTTTACAATCCGTTTGTAATAATAAATGCCTGCATTGTATATGCTGACATTTGATTTTACCAGTGAATAAACAACTGCAGCCTGCATGGTATGGGATCTACAGTGTTCTGTTTAGATTCAGTGCAGGTTGCAAACTGCATCTTGAAGAAACAAAGAAGAGTTCACATCTTGTAACGTTTTCACGGAACACTAAACTTTCCTCCCTCCCTCTGGACATGTAACATGTAAATCCACGAGTACAGAGAACATGCAACTGCTTTCACTTCCCCCAAGTAATAATGCACTCCTGCCAAATAATAAAGTGTATGACAGGCTCTCAAGCACTGAAGTCTGGAAATCTTGAAAAAATCTGGCTTTATCTCTGTGTTTTTTAAACCATTTGCATGATCAGAAGTGCTATACAGAGGAAAGGCGACACCTTTTCAGTTGTATGAGTGAATTTTCAACACTATGAAAGCAGAAACAGAGAAACAGGTATCTGTCAGAAGTAGAGCGGTCAAAAATGACTTGTGTCTAAAGTCAGCTGTATTTCGTCCAAGACGCACAGAAGCCAGGTCCAGCCTTGTCCTTAGGCTTCTGGATACTCAGAAGCATCAGCAGCAGTAAGCTGGTGCTAGAAGGCAGTTTCAGCACATTTGAAATGACACTGGCCTGACGCAAAGTCATGCCACAAAAGCACCTAAATGAGGCTGAACACTTCTGTAGGTGCTCGATATCCAAAGTCTTAAGAGAAGTTTCCTTGAGATGGAAGCAAACCACACAAAGCTTAGAATTTGTTTCAGTAGGGGAGTTGTCTTGAACGATTATCAGCATCAGGTGAACCTAACACTCAATAATCCTGAACGACTAAACAAACTTTCTAGACGAGTCACAAAAACAGGAGGACAAAGTCCAGCAAAGCAGTTGCTCGTTTCCAGTTCAGTACTCGGGTCGCTCTGGACACATCGAGCCCAACCCATCACGTGTCCCCTCCCGAGTCCCACTCTCACAGCTGCAGAACTCTGTAAAATCTCGGCTAAATTTAGAGTTTCACATTACTTGAGTTCCACAACATGCGAACACAACTACATCACTACCTATATAATGAAAGGGATGAATACGTTACGGTAACACGATCTGCGCTAGAGTAGTTATTATTTGAATTATTCTTGAAAGAAATTCAATGACTTTTCGGTACATTGAGATCTGTATTTCACTTTATATGCTGTCTGTCGGTATCCATCTGTCGCCTCTTGCTCTGTACCTAGATCACAAACTGTTTCAGGCAGTGAAACGTTTATTTTATGTAATGCATGTAGTTCTGCGAGCTTTCACAGGGCTACAGTAAGCTGAACATTACACTTCAAAAAAAAGCTCACAAATTTGTATCTAAAAGCATCCAAGGTAGCTTATTTCAAAATGAAGTGATAAAAATATGCCCAAATCCTTCCTCTGAATGCATCGTATTTTGTGTTTTATTTCACTGGTTTTTAAAATTAATGCACAAAAGGTCAATGAATATAGACAAATTGTTTATTTTTGTTTTATTTATTATTTTATATACACTTGGTATTTTGCAACACAGTCAAAGTGAAACAAATTAAGTGCAAAGCAAAATAAATATTATAGGTTGAATCTATTTTAATACATTTCTGTCACCTCTGAATTAGCAGACACTGACAACTCACTGAGGAGTTTAACATCGACTTCTTTATACTGGCAGTAACAGAACAAACCTGTACAACACAGTATTATGACATTTTAAACGACAGAATAAAACAGACAGAATAAAACAGACTTAATTTACTAAACAGAAATAACTGGTGCATAAATACATAATTAACTTTTTAAAGAAACTACTTTTGAGTTAGCAATATAAGGCATTAGATGATTTCTCCATAATAAATTCAATTGTTTATAAATATAGGGCTAACATCTCAGTTTTAGACGCATTCAAGTAAACCCTTACCTTATTCCACAAATACGTATTAAGTGGTACGAGTCAAAGGTATTCAAACGAGGAGGAGCCGGGGATCTGTGCCCGAGCTGTGTCTGCACGTGCACAGAGACCTCTGGGTTTACACAGAGAGAGAAGATGAAGGAATCTAACCAGAAGTAAATTACTAGAAGTGTACCTCCCGTTTACTACTGGTCAAGCAGAACACTCAGAGGGCAAATACCCATTGTTCTGAAATGTAATCCAGTACTTGCACAAGTATCAAAAAAATGCAAACGCCTCAGAGGGGAATATTAACAATGAACGCGGAGAAGGTGCTAAGGTAAACCTTGCTGGGATACTAAGAGGAGCACAAAATGAAAAATGGGGCTAATGCCGAACATGCATGGCTTACTGAATGACAGCACAGAGAACAGATCTCGGGTCCAACACTGCACATAAGGACACAGCTCTTGGGCTACTGCCTGTATTTAGGACTGCAAAGTGGTGGAACTTAACTTTGTGGGCCCAGGTAGCTTAACGTCAGGGAACAGCCAGGGAAAACACACCCGTGGGCTGCTGGCCCCACCTCCCACTCCTGGTTTTGCTAACCGCTGCCTTAACCATGCTTTAAAAACTCCTTTCTAATCTAAACCTTCCAACATCTATTTCTCAAATGATCTTAGGAAATTTACTGAAGCCAGTTTGGACTTACATGTTCTTGTACGTTCACAGTAGCATTTTGTACTCTAGGGCTTGAACCACCACTATGAGGTGAAAATAAACCACCTTGGTTTGGGGATCTTTGCAACCCAGTACAGAAATGAACTACCGAAGAGTTAAGGAGCCGTGGAACACAATCAAGAGTGGCGATCCTCACTTATGCTAACCTGAATTAAAACATTTGCACAACCACCACACTCCCACCTGCTGCTTGCCATCCCTTTCACCAAAGTTAAATGCCCTCTTCTTTCTGCTGGCTTTAATACCTGACTTGTGAGGGTCAAAAACCAAGCTTTAAACACTTTAGCTGAAGTATTTTGTAGGGAGCAATTGGATACAGTGCAATCAGCAGAGCAGAGAAAGTGGTGGCCTTTGGTGGAAGCAAGACAAGGTAGAGGGCTAACAGGGGAAGAACCTATCTACCCAGAGTGAGGCACCCTAGGAGAGCAGCTTCCCAACTTTAGTACCTACACCAGATATTTAAAATTAGATGACACAAATATCCTCCAGCTATAGAAAACGTGCTTAGAGGCAATTATCCCTTTTGTCCTTCTTGATTTATTTAAAAAAAGACTTCTTCTGGTGCTTACTGGCATAGCACACATAGCAGAGCTATTTACAGGTATGTCCGGAACTGTTCCCTCTACTGCTCTTCCATCTTTTATATAAATTAGTGCCTTTAAAAGGTAACGCCGTAGGAGTTTGCTGGAACATTACTCAAACTCCAATTCTCGTGGCAGAAAATGGAACATACTACTAAGTCATAAATACAGCGCAGGTATGTTGTTGCTGGTTATCTGAAGGGAGGACAGGGAGAGACACATTGTTTTTAAACGAGTCCAGGTGCTGGATGCACGTATTTCAATTCGAAGGCCTGGAGATGCCACTCCTTCCCATCCACACACAGGAGTAAATGCAAGGAGAGGACTTCCCCAGGCACTTCACCTGCAGAGGTCAGGCCAGTCTCGACACGCCCCAAATCCACTACCTGCCTGGTAAGGAGATGAATGCAAAACTTCAGATGCTGAGGGCTGTGGTGGCTTTATGAAAGAATTAGGAGGAGACCATTGCATTGACTTCACTAAGATGGCTCAAGGGACGGCTGGTAATTAGGACTTGTCTGTATATCGGAAAGTGCAAGGTCCCTCTGCGAACACATCGATTCCTGGTTATTTTAATTCACTTTCAGTAACTATTCAAAAATAACTCCAAGCACAGACTAGCTATTAGTTTCCAAATCACAACCAAAACAGCTATTTTTAATTTGCCTCTATTAGTTTCAGAACAATGTGTATGTGCAGAAATTTGTGGCACTGCCCTGAAGAAAGTGAATCTAAAAAGACTAAAAATATGCAAACTAAACAGTTCATAATGTATTATAGACAACTCCGTTTCTAAATAGAAACTATTGTTAGTACCCAAGAATGAGGAGTGGCCGAGGGAACTGGGGCTGTTTAGTCTGGGGAAAAGAAGACTGAGGGGAGACCTTACCCCTCTCTACAGCTACCTGAAAGGAGGTTGCAGCGAGGTGGGGCTCAGCCTCTTCTTCCAAGTAACAAGTGATAGGATGAGAGAAAATGGCCTCAAGTTGCACCACTGGAGGTTTAGGTTGGCTATTAAGAGTAGTGCTCTGAATTGCTATTGGTGATCTGGGTTGGTGATTTCTTAAGTTGCTTAGCCTTAAACCTCAAACAAATGTTGGTCTCTTCTCCTGAGTAACAAATGACAGCACAAGAGGAAATGGCCTCAAGTTGCACCAGGGAATGTTTAGGCTGGATATAAGGAAATGTTTCTTTACAGAAAGGGTTTTGAAGTATTGGAACAGGCTGCCTAGGGCAGTGCTGGAGTCCCCATCCCTGGAGATATTTAAAAGACATGTAGATGTGGTGCTGAGGGACATGGCTTAGAGGTGACCTGGCAGTGCTGGGTTAACAGTTGGACTTGATGATCTTAGGTCTCTTCCAACTAAAACGATTCTGTCAGTCTTTAGTAGGGATATTTACCTTAGTCCTTGGTCTAACTTTCAGACTTCTGAGTGACAGTAACACTCCTGTAAACTAATCATGTGCATCTTGTACTTTACAAATCTATACATTGAAAACATTACCAAAAATTTTAATGTTACATTTAGGTCTCCCTACTAATGTAAACCAATAAAAATGTTACTTCTCTTTAAAAAAAAAGGAAATTAATGAGGTTCTTGTGACCGTTCTCAAGATTGCAAGTTTAAGATGGGTATTATCTCTTTTTCTCCTCCCTATCATCTTCAACAGTCAGTACACTGAAGCAAACCAAAGTGCAAATCTCCTATCACAGAGCTGAGGTTGGAAGGGACCTCTGGAGGTCATCTAGTCCAGTCCCCCAGTGCCCCATGCAGGGCCACTTGGTGCTGGTTGCGCAGGACCGTGTCCAGATGGCTTTGGAGGATCTCAAGGATGGAGACTCCACAGCCTCTGCGGGCGACCTCTGCCAAGGCTTGGTCACCCTTACCGCAAAATGCGTTCAGATGGAGTCTCCTGTGCTTCAGTCTGTGCCCATTGCCTCTTGTCCTGTCCATGGGCATCACTGAGAAGAACCTGCCTCTCTCTTCTTCATTACCCCAATCCATCAGGTATTCCTAAACACTGACTAAGGTTTCCCCCGAGCCTTCTCTATCATTTTTACCCCACAACTGCAGCTTATTTGTACTCAAAAAATGACCCCACTGCCTCTTGTCCTGTCCATGGGCATCACTGAGAAGAACCTGCCTCTCTCTTCTTTATTACCCCAATCCATCAGGTATTCCTAAACACTGACTAAGGTTTCCCCCGAGCCTTCTCTATCATTTTTACCCCACAACTGCAGCTTATTTGTACTCAAAAAATGACCAGTTGCAAAAAACCTAAGCAAGTCTTGCATGTACCTGTGTGTGCATGCGGAAAATCACTTGAGTTTCACAAAGAACACAGCTGGGCAGTGACGGGTGAAGAAAAGATGTTTTTAAGTAGTTCATAAAAATGAAACAAAAATTACTGCAAATGCATGTACGTGAAAGGTCAATATTATAAGAGCATCTAAATGCTAAATCTTGACTTAGAAGTATGAGCATGTGAAATTATATGGGAAAGTAAACTTCTGGGAAACGTTAACAGCTGATCTAGAACACTGCTCTTACTTTCCTCGTGCCTATAAATAGCTCTGGCTACCCTCTCATGGGTTTCCAGATATATCTGCCTAAGTCCCCTTTGTTTCTTTTCTCAGCTTTCTTGACATAAGTGTTTCTTCAGTGTCCAAGGAAAAAGAGAGAGCTTTCAAATAGTTGAGGGTTTTTTTATTTGGTTTTAGAAAAGGGGAACAAAAATGCAAGAGAAAAGCTTCACTCCTCACAAAGGATCCACTCCGATTTAGGATGTCTGTCCTAACTGTGCTCCTTATTATTCTTAAATGAAAACAAAGTAACAATAGTTAGTCCATTAGCTAAAAAGGAAAACCCCACCATCTGCTATTACTGGGCCAAATCTTCTTAAAAAGAGCCACCTCTTGCCGAGGCCCTCTGAAAATCATGAGGACCTGTAATGCACAAGATTCATGCCTCAGCCTTTCCTCGTGTCAGTTCTCACAACCTGTCCCACGCCTGGTATAAAAAGCCCTTTCTTGGACTTCTTTGTCAAGTCAGAATCCTAAAAATCACAGAAACTATCATCTCAGTGAAGGACTGCGATGATAATGGCAAAAAATGTTGATTGTGCCTAACACAGCATGTACAGATTCATTAAACCAGGAACTTCTAGCCTTGCAATTTCAAAATCTACAACTTAAGGAGTCATTGCAAAGGAGCAATAGGGAACGTGTAAATCAATACATAAAGTCACCCCCATACTCCACACAATAAAATGCTACATTTTATCTATTTTTTGTAAATTTAGCAGTCCTGCAGATGTGATGTGGGAAACACACCCCATAAGATGCAGAAAGTTACACAGGACACACAGTAAGAACCAGGAGCAAACACACAGTGTTTGCAAATGCACAGTGGGTAACGTTTCTGATGACAGGAGAGCAGTTAAACTAGTCATAGTCTTGACTACAGCAATACAAAAGATTATTGGGATAGCTGCGATACATTAATCACGTTTGCCTGTTAGTTCCATGCATTTACAGAACTATACATATAGCTAGTTAGGTACGCAAGATCTCAGAAGAGGGAAGTGGGATGCACCTCCACCAAAAAAACCCAAACCAAACTGTACCATGGGCATTGGTGCGGAACTTGGGGCAGAAGTAGATCCTGACATTTAAAATACTGACTTTAAATTGTCAGCACCTCTTTAACTTGATTCTTTCTGACTGGATTCTGGAGGGTTTTGAGGTTTGGGGATGGATGTTGTTCTGGTCTTGGTTTTTTGCTGTTCCAAGACAAGTAGTACAGTGCTGGATGGAATTACTCTCAGTTTAGTATTCTAAAGCCAAATACCCAACCTGAGCTAAATCCCAGCTTCCACAGTCTCCAGAGGGGCTCTCCAGAACATGATTCATTCTACTTTCCTTAAATATCTATCTCAGGAGGAGATCAATATCTCTCTAGAGGTGCCCAGATTCCCCCCTTAAAACTAGATGTCTAACTTTCAGAGAGGTAACATTCAGGGAGATGAATTCTACTCACTGTCTACCACAATTACTGGACATTCTGTATCTGAAAAGCCGGCAAGAGAGCTCTAAGAAAAGAATCAGGCACTACATACGAAATGTCTTTTTTTTTTCCTCGTCTGAAATTTACATGTACTTGGGTATTATAAGGTCCAAATTCCTATGCAAACTGGTCTTCCATGTAAGTCCTGCTCACTAAAATACTTAATAATGTGCATAAGCAACAGAAACCTCACCCACTTCCATAGAGCCACCTAGCCAGACAGCTCAGAGTTATGGATACAAGTAAGTACACTATCGAATTGAAGTACACTATTGCCTTCAAGAGGCAGAAGATGCTTCAAATGGTAAAATCATCATATTAATTTTTAAAATGACCAAAAGAATGTCATCTCTACCTACATGCTATCCCACACCAACTTCACAGAGCTAGTATGGAAGCCCCCATTTAGTTTAAGAACAGGAACACTTCAGAGCAAGCCTCTTTTTTTTTTTTTGACATGGTAGCAATGTTTAACATCTGTGGCCAAAGCACATCTTTACAGCACTTCGGAAAGACAGACAAGATCGACAGATAATATAAAAAAATGGAATATCCTTAAAAGCAGAATTCAGATTCCATGACTGAGAGACGGGCTAGTGTTGGAGATGATGACCTGAATCCAGAAGAGTTAAATTCCTCTAACTGAGGAACTGCCATCATTCATTTTGGATTAAATGAAACCAGAATAAGTTTCCCTCTTTATGACTGCTTCACAAGGAGACGGTCCACACTAGTTACTGGACTTTGCATTCACACTCTACCATACCCTGTAATAACTTTCACCTGCAGACAAATCAAAAGGCACTTTGGCGAAGCGACACTGGAAATCCAGCACACCTCCTGCCCAGGCTTTCCCTGCTGCACGGGTGGAGAGGAGTTCTGTCTCCAGGTACGGTAAAACAACACTTGAAAACAGAACTGCTATGAAATGTCTTCTGCTATTACGTTCACTTCATAAAAGTAATTCCTACAGGAAAAACTTTGAGATTTATACATATATGTGTAAGTATGTACAAACACCAAAAAAATTCATATATACACACAAATGTGTGTGTGTGTATATATATAATTTATACACACAGGTGTATAAATAGATATACACATGAGTATAAAATAGCAGAACTAAAAAGACAGTGATTTATTCTTGCTTCTTCGTGACATACAAGGAAGGTCTGAAAGCATGTTGTTTTCTTTATTCTAGAAATATTAGAAATGTCAAGTGTGGTCTATCCTCTCTTTGCTGGAAGACTCCTTGGACATACAAAGCCATAGCTAAAAGAGCTTCTTACCCTCTGATTGAGGGTTACAGTCTACAACTACAGATGCAAGTCTCTCACAGTTATTTCCCAGCTAATTGAATCAATTATGTGTTAGTGATAGCTAAGTTTTAAACAGTCCAAATAGAAAGTAGTTTAATTTATCTTTCAAGGGACAGAGAGAATTCCTAACCAAAACAATTTCAAATGGAAGGCACAACATAAGAAAAATAAAGTCCTTTAGCATGATCAATACATCAGTCTAAACCTCGGTTATAACTACCTGAAAAGCAACAGAGAATGAAATCCTTTACTCATACATGATTACAAAAACACTTACTGGATTCACTGATGCTCTACAAGTGAAACTGTATTATTTACCAAGTTTACCAGTTTGAAGGCACAATGGCTATTCACTTCATCCACATCCCATTCTATTTACAGTGAAAAACAAACAAGAAAGATCTCTAATTAAAAAAGGAGATAAACACAGATGCACCCTGAGAAGTGAAATTTCACCACAAAAACAATTGTTTTGAAATACTATTCTTTGTAAACTCCCATTATCTGAACCTGTGTTCTCCTATAGCTAGAACAATGATTTAATACTCAATTACAATGAAAAATATTACTTGCAGATTAAAAAAAGTTAAAAGTTAAGTTCCCAGAAAAATAAATCAACCCAAACTCGACTGAAAGAAATGAGGTCTCACATAGAATTACACCAAAGCTGACATCAATCAGTGTGGAAAAAATAAGTAAATCAATCTAAAGATCTCTGAAAATGTCCATTTTTTGGAGGAAGGAAAAAAAAGGGAATGGCATAATCTAGTTGGAAATCCCACAGTACCATCTACGTGGAGGAAAAATCTAGAAGCCAACTGTGCATGCCCTTCTTTGGATCTGGAATTCCCAAAAGATTCTGTAAAATTTAAAAATCTGAATAAAAATGTCTTTCTATAAAATCACATAAGTGTTCTGTAGCTGTTTCATGACATGGTTTATAAAATATTGGCACCAGCACAACGAATTCAAAGCATTCATTCGGGAGTCACAGAGATCATCAAATCTTTAAGGATCTGTAGCAGTCGTCTAGAAGCGGTTGGTTTTTTACTGGATGAACTGAAGTATTCTTTGCCAGTGATCTTCAGTGCAGTAATGTACTTCTGCCAGACCAAGTAATTTTCTTCTTATTTCAGCTGGTAATAAGCGCCATCAATACAAGAATGGTCGAACCAGTACCAAATGACAGGCTATATTTCATGGTCCATACTCATCAACAATGGCTGAAAAGGTAAAATTCTAAACTCAGGCTGTACACAGCAACATACTCTAGCAGCGGTATTTAAGAAAAAAAAAAAAAGATCAAAACTTCATCTGAGGAAGTGGAAAAGGAAGAAACCTCTAGAATTCTTCCATCAACAGTTTTCCTTCGCCAGAGGCTAAACAGCATTAAAGAGAGAGAGTGCAATAGTACTTTGAGCAATCACCTCTTGCAAAAACAACCACCCCCCCAAAACCAAAAGGAATCCAACACTAAATCCAATTACTAAATCACCAAGTCACATTGCCCTTGTTTCAGTCCCGCTATATCTTCATTGCTGTTTTACTCAGCCAAAAGGTGTGGGTTTACACTTGACAGTAGATGTGATGCCAGCGTAAGGAATAGCTGCTAATGCATTACCCTAAGTTCTATTTTCTGTGGTACTCTGCATGATAACCAGCTGTATCACAAATAAAATCTTGACCATGACAGAAATTGGAAAGAAAATTGCTCTGGGGTTTTCTACACATTACCAGTTACGACACTAAGTATCTGACTCAAACCTCACTTCCAATACCAAGAAGCTGCTGGCAATTTTCTCTTTTGTTTCTGCTGTAAGTTCAGGTGGAAGCTTCTTGCATTTATCTGTGTGTCGCTTAGGCTTGACTGTGAAACATCACTGCATCTATTTCAGGTGGAAGGAGGGAGAAAAATTTATCGGATACAATCCATTAGCAAACAAGGAAAGACGACAAAGAGTCTTTTCAACCCACTCTTACACAAGTTTAAACAGGTTTTCAAACAAGTAATTATAGGCCAGATCATAACATTTTACGCTGCAGGCCAAACCACAATGCTACAGTGTCTGTGTATGTATATACAAACACATCTGTACACAAGTACATTTATATACACACACACAAACACGGATACATAAAAAGGAAGCACCAATCTTTTTCTTTACTGCTAGAAATTGAACTTCCGCTTTCACCTGGGTATTAACAGAGTTTGTGTGTAACACCCTGTAAAGGGATGTTTAAGAAGACGTTACTCATGTTCTTCTCATTGAAGCCACACACAGGGCTGGTATTTGAAAACATGCAGTGTCGCCGATTAATACGGAGTAAAACAATTCTTAGGTACAATACCAACTCTTTGAGAAACACATAATATATTTAAATGTATTTTACCCATTTGTGTTGGTAACGAATACTTTCCACTGTTTCATAGGGGATTTATATTCTTAAAAAGAAGTCAGCACAAATTCACAGGAAACAACTCTCTCAAACGGATTCGACAGCAGCTTACGTGGTGAGTTACTGGGTGAAACTCTTTTTTATGAACACGTTAGGAAAGTTGGCATTCAGTTCTAGGACAACTCTATTATCAATCTGTGAACAGAAGGACACATCGAGTAAAGAAAGATCTTTACAAGACTCCAGCAATTTTCTTAAAGATGCAGGGCTTACCATCCTCGTCCCTGTTTAAAAACAAAAAAGAAACAAAATAAATTGTAAAGTTACTGAAAACAGTCTTTTTTTAAAAGCTGCTAATACTGTGTCATAAAAAAATGTTACAGTACAACTTTTACTTAGATTATTTCAACTAGATTCCAAATTATTCTTCTCGGAGACAGTGCGGAATATTTACCTTTAAGAAGCCTACTGTATTTTCTTATCTCATTGCTTAAATAAGTCCATCATTTTGTATTGGGGAGCAACTTTACAACTTCAAGGGAAATCTCTAACTACAGAAGCCAGCACCCAAAGCCACAAGACCGCCCAGTGACCAGATGCTGGGCTTTGGCAGCAAGCAGCACAGTACGCTCCACTCATGCTCTCATGACTCTCCCACTGACCAGCGCAGCACACGAACTGTTGTGGGCTGCTCTGATTCCAAACACATCTGCAAGGCTCCTAGGACTCCAGAGGGAGTGTGGGTGTTATGCACACTCAGGCACCCATTACAGCTGATGCAATGAAATCTAGTCAGGACAGTCCATGGTGCTTAGTGCATGGTTCCGCTGTCTAGGAACTGGGGTATGATTCGGTTGCCTGAAGCACCTAGTGGAACTTGGGGTTCCTTACACCATCTAGGACATCCACACATGGCTGGCAGACAGGACACTGGATCCAGAGGAGCTCCATGCCTTACTGGAACAGCCGGAAGCCAGGCAGTTTACTCCGGGAAAGCGAACCAAGCCCGGATGTCTACAGTGGGCTAAATTGCTCAGCAAGCTCTCCTGGCTCTAAAAAGTTTGTACATCCAACATGACTCCAGTTGCCTGCTGGCAGACACTCCATCCTGAGCTGAACTGCACCCCAAAAAGCCATCTAGTCCAGGATCTTGTCAATGGCCAGGGCCAACAATGCTTAAAAAAAAAAGGGAGAGGGGAAAAAAACCCAACAAGAGCAGATTTTTAAAGCAACTTTTCAACTGGCAAAAATCATCAGTCCAGGGATTTCTGAAGCTACTGTTCATGCACGCTACTACTTTTCTGCGGTTCTTTATAAGTATGGCCCCTTTGCACGTGTTCTACAGTTTAACTATATTATGTTAAAAAGAAAGAAAAAAAATCAGCCTTGAACTCATTGCCTACGACTTGCAATAATTAAGGGGAAATGCATCATAAAGCAGCAGTGAGAGATCATTCTCTATTTGCACATAATTCATAATCCTATGAACAGCTCTTTGGTTTCCTCAAGGCTGTCTGTTTTCCAGACTCATTTGCAACTCAGATGACCCCTGATGTCTAGTTTCTGTATTAATTTAGTACTTTTGACACAGGATGCCCAGACCTGTACAGTGCACTAAGTCAGTAACAGTACATTGAGGTCTTAGTGGGCTTTGTCCATTTCTTTCCTAAGAAATCCTAACCTCCTATTTGCCGACTGGAAGGATGCTGAGCAATGAGCTGGTGTTTTCCAAAAATTGTCTACGTGATCTCTTACCTACAGAACAGTAACTAATACAAAGCCACTCCCCACCCCCATATGCTTAGTTAATGTTATTTTGCCTCAATCAATTACTTTGCACTTGATAGAACAATTTTCCTTCTGCTTTATCATCTGTTTACTAAGTAAGATCATTCTGCAATTTTTCAGTGTTATGTTCTTCACCTTAAGATTTTTCTACCCTGAGTACCATCTGGTACAGCATTATTCACCCCTTTGTCTGCATTACTTATACGCAGATCAGTACAGACCTTTGATGACCACAGTAGTGATGTAACTTCACTGTGAAAGAAGATGATACATTCTTTGTCATCTTTGAAACACTCATAATCCAGCAGACAGCTAAATTACAAAAGCAGAACCACCTTGGCTAAAGCTTTTGAAATCCAGTCCTCTATGGACTGGCTCGATGCTCACCTTCACCAAGAACTTCAAGGAGCTCTAAGACTGCACAGGCGTAACTACTGTCCTCACAAGGATGCAGCTCTCCTTCAGAATATTGTAATGGTCTTCATGTCCACTGACTGACTGACTTCCTTATGGATGCAGCTGGTTTACACACAGCAAAAGATGTGTTAGAAGCTACTGTTTTGTAGCTTCTAACCTGTAGTCTTTACATAAATAAGACTGTGGCATGATTGTCACCCTTCTTTCCTCAGTGTGCTGTGATTTAAGTGACAGATCACACACCAGAAATAAGATTTCCAGATCCCTGTATTCGAGCTCGTTTAGAACCTCTGCATAAATACCATTTAGTTCTAACAATTTATGATTGTTCAATATATTGATTTGTTCAAAAGCTTTCTGTATTGGCATTCCGATTTAAGGCAGCTTTCCAGGCTAATCTCCCGGAAAGGATGGCTCTGATACAGCAGCCTACTTGATCCCCCTTGCCATGATCACTAATGGACAGACAACAGTTCTCCTGCAATGGCCTTCTTGGATCTCAGTGATCCCTCACAGAGGATCTGAGCAACCTCAGTAACTCTCCTGTAAACCACTTCTAACACTTTTGTGATACAGTTTAAGGATTTACCTTAGGCCAATGGTTTCTTAATCTCTCATACTGCCTTACTGTGATCTTGTTTCACTTTGCATTCGTCTTCCTATTTTCCTTCTCTGAACAGGATTAATTTCCAGAAAGATGCCTCTGTTTTTAGTAGTATCCTGTACTCTTCTGCATAAGTAAGGAGGTATCTAAGCGTGGTGTTCGCTTCCTTCTGCGGTAGGCTCTCAGATTAGCTGCCTTGAGACATCATTTAACATGACCCAAAAACAGTCTTCACTATCATGCCCCCAAATTTTACCTCATCTGCATGGGGGTAATTGAAGTTTGTCATTATTATTGTGATCATTACATGATCATCATCACCACAACTGTCCGGTGGTTGATATAACAGTCCCTACGGCCATACACAGAAATCTTGTAATGCGCTTTAGTTATGCACTTCACCTGACTATAAATTTTACCATAGTACCACTATCCTACCATCAGGATCTGCTCTACCATTTCAACAGAAACTCTAGGAACAACACATTAGACTACTCATCTTTTTCCCACCAAGTCTTAAAATTGCTACTGCATCAGCACCTTCATTTAGACGAGTCTCATTCACGCATCACAGCTTCTGCGCTTCAAGATCCAAATGTGTGTTTCTACAAAAATGCTAGATCTAGATGCCTAGCCACAGATTTTTTGTGTAGGATGTTCTTCATTCCTTCCTACCTGAACTTTGACAGCTCTCCAGTTTCATCTAAGATTTTTAATGGATTTGTAACTAAGTAGGCCATCCGAAATGGCATGTTTTACTGCACCTGTTTCTTTTTTCTTCCTCAGACTTTAAATTATATTTTAGGAAATACCTTTTTCTAAAACCTAAAAAGGCCAGCAATGTGGTTGGGGTTTGGTTCACATCATGCAATAAGCAATCATCCATAGTCCTCCTCTTATTTATACAATCTACAATTAGTGATGTACGTTTATTCTCTGGAAAAATTCTCTGGTATTGCCTTTGTTAAAAGCACTTCTGCATAATGATTTCTTTGCTAGAGCAATTATTTATATCTATCATATATCCAAGTCTTCAAATTCTAGAGCTGTTCAGGAGACCTGTGTATGAAGGCTACAAAAATTGTCAGAGCCCCCGTTTCTAGGGCAATGGATAGTACTATACACCAAAAAATATTTAAGAGTAGAGACCCTGAAAATTACTAGCACTATTCCCTCAAATATTCTTACTTCTCCTTTCCTCCCCTAGACCAGCCAGAGCAGCCTTTTATTCAATCTACTGCACACAAATTCAAAATTTTAACATGTTGCACATTTTCATGTTTGAATTGACTAACTATGTGTTGATGCTCTTAAGACAAAGCTGAAAATTTTGACAGCTGGCAAGGGGGCAGTTGAGTTTTCTGTTGCTCAGGAAGGCGTGGGAGGTGTTGGTATGTAGATAGGAATACATGAATTTTGCAGTAACAAGGGTGTCTACTTTCCATTACTCTTTTTGTGCAGGACAGAGGCAGTGAGGACTTTGGGGGAGTGAGGTTAAGATGACTTGTTCTTGACAGCAGCTGGTAGCCCCACAGCAACAGAACTAAGCAACTGATGTGATATACAAGAAAAGAAAAGGTTTTGGCACTGCCAATTCAGGTTGTCATCTGAGTTGTCACGTTGCTCAACGCCCATCACAGTTTGAAGACTAGTTTTTAACTACAGGTCTAGAGGTATCCACTTGACTTTTGATAGCGCTGGGTGACGTACTCCATCACTTACAAAACTGTCTGATGATCACAGCTGGATCAGTCTACTGCAGGGTGGAAACCTGCCATGTCAGTCAGTGGAAAAGGTGTGGGCAGAGAAGGAAATGATACTTGTAAGCAGGCAGCTCAGTATGTAATGGGTAAAAGAAAGCCCAGAACTAAAACTTCAAGATGTACAGCCTCATGTACTCAGTGTCACACTTACATCATGCTTCCCCTTCAAAATTGTACTATAATACAGCAGATATGAATCCAACCCACAATTCATTTTTTCACCAGAAATTTACTTTCTGATCTATGCTTTACACACCACAAACACCGCAATTCATCAAACAATGCTTTACATGGGCCAATAGGTTTATGAAGCACTTGAAAACAAGCAATTTTCATGTTCTACAGAGTCCTCTGATTCTGTAACAAATGATAACGGAGAGGTTAAGTAAAGGACAGACAGGAGGCATGCCACAGGACCTGCCAGCTGAAAACAGCATGCAGAGTATATGGAGCATTCATTGTGTAATACGTAATGACTGACAGTCCAACAAGATTTCTTTCAGGGGCCTAGACTCCTCCCATCCTGAAGCTGTTGTGATGATAAATCATCTGTAACTGAAACAACGAGTTTTCCCTGACAAGTTTATAAGTTCTAACACCAGCAGAGAG
This sequence comes from Buceros rhinoceros silvestris, assembly GCF_000710305.1. Classification (NCBI taxonomy): domain Eukaryota; kingdom Metazoa; phylum Chordata; class Aves; order Bucerotiformes; family Bucerotidae; genus Buceros; species Buceros rhinoceros. The sequence goes on along the minus strand of NW_010429802.1, from coordinate 51,805 downwards.
AAACTAGCATAGCATTGTCAAGTGCAGGATAAGAAATTTTGATCCCTACTTAGGTAAGTACCTGTATACTGCAAAAAACCTCAAGCTTTTACACATCTTCGTTGAAGCAAAAGAAGCTCCCTTACAGCATGCACTGCTAACCTAGCAGAAATACTTCTACACCCTGCACACTACATGTACAAGCCAGATATCTCTGTACTTGGGAGATGACAATGGATATAATGAGAGCACGTCTCATTCATTCACATCACAGAGAAGACCCACTGTTCAAGGTTACTCTTGCAAAGCTGAGCACTGACCTCAGGCCTCTAACATCTTCAGAACTGTTGTCACACTTCTTTAAAAGGACAAAAACATATTAAGCATTTATGTAGCTTATAGTAAAAGAATGGCCCTACATCAGCCACCAAAAGTTAGAGCACATACAGAGATTTATGACTTTCTTGGTACTCCTGCACTCACTGTGAGAGCCCAGTCCTTCAGTTAACACAGAGACTTCTGCACTTACATGTGAACACCAGGCAACACTACCTCCCGATGACCCGATGTGGTTCTACGTGACAACTTTCTTTTAACCACAGTGTGTAAAGGTTCCCATAGACAAAGAAATGAACATAGTTGCCTTGCAGTTGCAAAAAAAAAAAAAAAGTCGATTATCTCATTCACTTATATTGTATCACCTTGTACTGACTCGTTTACAGCAGAGGACCACCTTCTTCCCACCCCACTAAGTATTCCTCTGAAGGAAGAAAGCAAGGATATAAAGCTTTTGGGGAATATCTTATTAAGATAATTCAACTGGATACCCCCTGGAGAGCATTTGTCTGAATCCAGATGCAGTCTCACTAGGAAGGGTTGATTACAAATACACTGGACTCAGGAATACTGGTAAGCACCCAGGGAACAGAACAAATTCCTTTTCCAAGTCCACACACTTTTCCACAGAAACATCAATAAGGTGTCAAACTGAATTCAGATGCTGAAGAAGTGTAGCAACAAACTTTCACTGCCAGCAGAGAGGCAACAGAAGTAGCAGACTATCCATCAGCTTAATAGCCAGAACTATCTACTGGGCAGCCCCTGGTGGAGTGAAAAGGTCAGACCACTTTGTGGGCCCACACATTGACACTGAATAGAAATGCACAGAAGGGGTGGTCAAGAGAACATAACGTGTTCTGAAAGACTTCAGGCACCACGCCATCTGAAAATTTTTTCAGGTCTGAATAGGGAAATATGCCTTTGATAATCTAGCCACAGAATAGATTCCCTTAAGTATATGCAAAACACATTACCTCCTGTGGATGTATCAAGGCTCTACAATTTGTTCTAGGTGGAGTTGAGTGTAAATCTGTTCATCCTCCCTTCCCAGGTTGGTCAGAAGGCCGCTTCCTCAGTTAGAGATGAGTAAAAAAATATATTTAACGAAGAAGAGTGTACTAGCTATACTGGAGTGACAATCCGAAACCATTTGGTAATGAGACATGCTGATAGTCTTAAATTTGCTTGGAACGCTATTGGAGTTAAGGGCTCTCAGTTCTTTCCAGCATCTCCCTCGACCTAAATGTAATACTTCCATTAAAATTATTAAATATTAAAAATACGCAGTGCAGCTACTTCATTTCCTTTCATTTAAATCTTCCTTTTTCAACTAACTGTGAAAATAAGTCAATAAAATCACAAATTTCTCCCATATCAATATCACAAATATCCCTGCTGTCCTACACTATTTTAAAAAGAAAACCTCCTATTCCACCATAAAAAAAAAAATCAATTCAGTATCATGCAAAAATACATTTCTCAAAGTCCTTACACACAAGAATCCAAAGTATATTTACTTTAGGTTTCTAAAAGTACTTTTAACTATAGAAGCTGCAGAGGATTAGAAATTAAAGATTTGCTATGGGTTTTGCCCCTCATCATTTCCTTCCCACCTTATCAGAAGGTCCATTTCAAGCTTTGCTATAATTACCGTTTCCTCTTTAATGAGTCAAATTCACTTTCTGGCAAAGGTAACAAAGAAATTCAATATTGCTTGGTGTATCTGCACTGTGCAAAAGCAGAAACCTGTTTATTGATCAGACTTGCACATGTGACAATATACTTTGTCACTTCCCAAAAATAAAACAAACTAACAAAGGCAGAAAGAAGGACAAGAAACTGGACTTTCTGATAGTCAGAAGAAAGATTTCAGTCGAAAAAAGCTAATGGTCGTGAAACCTCACTTCAATGAGAAAAAACTTCCCTCCATCGTTTTCATGTGCTAAACCATAACTTTAAGAAATATTTATTTTAAAATATGTGTAGAAGACGGCTTTGTCTTTAAGGACTGATTTTTAACTGCAAGGCTTTTGAGACGTAGTAAGATAAATACCAGTATCCCTACATTTCCTTACCCAATATATCCAGCTGCCGTAAATGCGTACAGTTAGCAGCAAGCTCCTCAATGTCTGTGTCACACACAGACCTGTTGGCTGTAAGGAAGAGCTTTTGCAGATTTGGGAGTTTACGTGCAAGGTTTGTGAAGCAGCCTGTGCTGCTCTGTAATGTCGGGCACCAGCCAAGATCAAGTTCTTCCAAAAGCTGGCAGCCTGAAGCCAGTTCTGCTATTCCGCTTTCAGTTATGTTTTTACATCTCCACAAATCCAGACTGCGAAGCTTTTTGCATTTTGCTCCCATCATGCTTGCTATAAGATCATAGTCTTCAATCTGCAAGGAAAGCAAACACTTTGTCATGCACACCATCTTGCCAGACATACATAGGTGTGTCTCAGGACTTGCTTGCTAACACACCTATAGATCTGGGTTTTGTTATTTGTCATTTCTAAAGAGCTCTGAAAATTATTCATTGTAGAGTACAGTGAGATCTACTTTTAGTGAAGACAAAAATAAAATAAACTTCCTATCAACCTCCAGACACAGGTGCTTTTAAATTCACTTAATACTACAGATCAGTGAAAATGCAGTGAAAAGTTTATTTTCTTTAGAAAGCCCATTTTTTCCCCCCCATACTTTTTTTTCTTTTAAAAGATGATTAAAACTGTTTTTATGACATAGGCACTGAAACCATAAGCACATGCAGATTGAAGAAGGTGCTTATTTGCAATCTAGGTTGATCAGGTGCTGCATCTCCTTATGGAATTCTTATTAGTTACCTTGGGCAAGCCAAAGGGACTGAAACAGGGTCCCACTAGACAGGCAGAAGGAATGACACCCACTATCAAAACCAGCAGGAAAACAAGGACTCTCGGTCAGTCATAGCCACGCCACCCTCCTCTTCTGTCCATGAGAAAGCAGGGAAGGCTCGGCCAGTTCTGCTTTGTCATTTGCTTCTTGAACTACAAGGAAGATCAGCTAAGTCTTCTTGATGAGTGGTCTGGCATGTCTACCACCAGGGACAGCAACAAGCCACACCACCTCTATACAGAGCTCTGGCACAGCCATGCAAGACAGCTCAGATGAGAGCCCTGCAGGAACCACTGCTGTTCCTGCATTCTCTTTCTTTGAATCAATGAGTGCGCGCCCAGCAAGTCTATGACTCAAACGGCTTTTGCTGGAAATATCTCTCTTGTGGTTATAACTGTGGGGTCACAAAGAAGCATTAATATGCCAGGAATGGTGATTTGGTCTGAATAATCTGAATAATCGGTCTTAATTATTAGTTTTGGAATGAAAAAGTGATTATACATAAAAAGAAACTCCAAAAATTTAGCAAGAGGCTGAAGAACTATGACAAAGCCTACAAGCTGTGTTTTAGGTCTACTAAACTAGTATGTAACCAAGCTGCATTCATCTTGGACCTTTTAAGAGAGTATAGTATAGTATAAAACCAATCCAGCATTTAACATGCCTCTGTGAAACGTAAACCCAGACTGAGTTCCAAAGGAAGCGTGTGCGCACACACGTACGCCTCCCCACATCCCGAGTGGTGGAAGTACTCACCATGACACAGCTGCCCAGGCTGAGGTGCTGCAGCTCCGAGCAGAAGTTCAGAATACTGAGCAGGGCAGTTTGCTGCCACAGGGGAACACATCAGAAGGAAATATGGAAAGTGAAACAAAGAGAAGAGGTCAATTAGACATTAAAGGCTGTCACCGCATTTCCTGAAATACAGCTCAAAACTCTGTAGCAGACACCACAAATGCCATTTAATGAGTCCCTGGGTACTCTACCCATTGATTGGCTTAAAGCAACGGTAATCGTTACAAACCTTTATGCAAGTCACTTTGGACGTGGTTTTGTATTGCCCTGAAGATACCGACATACCCATGACCTATCTGCTCATTTCCCAGAGGAAAGCTGCTGAAGGACTGTGGCAAGTTCAAACAACAGGCAAGGCCAGCCTGAAAACACAGAGGGCTGGCAACACACCAAAAGAACTGTGGAGGCTCTGACATTCGCTGATCAGCTCCAGCCTGATGGAACTGCCAATAGAGCTGTGCAGCATCAGGACCGAGCCAGTGACTTTAATGTCAAAGGAGTCTCCGTGCTGACAAGGATGCTGACAACCATTGAGCACCTGTCACTACTAGCATGCAGACTGGAACAGATAAAATGTGTATTTTACGGTCATGTTCCTGGCATTTCTTTTCAGAAAGTACCGCGCATTGCTCAGCCTGAAATTGGACTGCAACATCAGACGCACCTTACAAAATGTTAAGTACGCAGCTGTTCTGTTCCCCGACAAAGGGAACGTCACAGGTTTTTATTTGTGTTTCTAAGCGTTGTTCGCAGCCATATTTTGTATTGTAGTTGGTAACACACACAGCACAAAAATGAAAGTAGTCTGGGGTTTACATCACAAATAGCTGTGCATCACCCTTAAATGTTCACCGCTTTATTAGGACTTTGTAAAAGGGATGAGCTTGAAAACAGGAGAAAGTTTCACAACATATTAACACAGATGTCTGTGGATTTCTACAGGATATACAGCAATTTCTAGCAGAAAAAATCCAAGTAATATACAAGGTACAAGATAATCTACTGGTAGTAAGTGGAATTTCTACAGGAACACCAGTCAGCAATATTTGTACACACAGGTATAAATTTACTTGTTTTCAGAAAGTTTACAGTCAAATGCTCTACTTCGTTTCCTCGATTTGTTATATTCTAATGAAACTTGGCAAGAAAATGATCCTTTGTCATACCCCCATGAAGAAGTATCTGATCCCTTGCACTGAAAGGCTGGCAGACAGCACAGAACAGGGACATAGCACGGGGTATTCATGGAGACATCTAATTTAGATGTCTCCGGGGAGCACTCAAACACCTAACACTTGACAGGTGTGGAACCTCAGCTTCCACACTGGCCTTCTAAGATTTGATTTCCCAAGACAGCCTAGCAGTAGGTGCTATGAGTAAGACTTCCTCACAGATACCTTTGCACAGGTCTTACAAAGCCAGTGCCTGCTTGCTTCCTTTACTTCCTTCCACGTTTTTAAAGAAAAAGGTAGCTAGGGAATTAAAGACAAGAGCATTCAAAAGTTATTATTACAAAGTAACACTTACGAACACTTTAAAGCTAGTAAATGTGTAAATATCCAATACATTTTAAATCATGTACTTATTAAGCAAGCGTTTCATTTGGATCATTAAACCTGAATAAACGGGAACTCCAAGAAAATGAGACATAGTCTTTACTATTTAAGTCAAGGAAATCTCAGAGCTTTAGAACCTACTCAGGTGCACCAATTAAAAGCAAAATTCCCAAATCCCTCTACCAGAAACCTTATATATCAAAGCTAAATAATCGGTCTGACTGCAGAGTTTAGAACAGTTTAGAACACAGTTCTAAACAGGGTTTCTGCAGCTATTCAGGTGACTCCATGGGAAAGCTGAATACCCTGCTGTATTCTACCATGTTTTTTAGTAATGGTTTCCAGCCCCAAATTTAACCACTAGCCTGAAACGACGGGAAACAGCAATAGTTTTCCATAATAGGCAAATCGTGAAACTGCAGAAGCGAACAGTCACTCTGAACAGCCTGTAGGATGAGAGATTAATTCCACACCTCCTCTTCCTCAGGCAGGGAGGAAGACTAGTATTCATGGTTATCGTGATTACATAACTGAGCTGCTTTTGTTAACTTGAACAGGAATTTGATACATCTCCCAGACCATCTTTTTAGTCCCCCTCTAACTTGGGTGAATCCTCCCTCTACTGATGTGCATCAAGTCCGCATTTTTAAAGATCTTCTCACAACATATAAAACCTAAATCACTATTTTTAACAATTACTTTAAAAACCTAAACCCACTACCAACGTGGGTAATAGAAGAGAGCTTGGTAGAACACCATGTAGTACCATGACAAATCATGTGAAGTTAAGCCAAAGCGTAAACCACTACTTACTCAACATTAATTATCCTGGCTATATTAATCCCTCTTCCGGAGCACATACATACCCACACACAGCAAATTAGGTTTCGTTCAGAAGCAATGTCTGTTCTGTAAGCGAGGTGGGGTTTGCACATGTCAAGAAAGAACACAAAAACCTTTTATGCTTGCCTAGTTGTTCCTCAGTCAGCTGAGGATCCGGGCGGCAAAGGACACAAACATAGCAGAGGAGAATGGCAGCTCACAGAACCCTTCCTACAGGACTATCAGTGTAATAACCCGAAGGAGAAGAGCAAGGCAATCACCTGACTCTGAAGCTGTAACACAGGCAAAACTTCAGATGTTTGAGTGCTTTTACAAGAGGAGCTAAGAGGCCACCCAAATCCCAGATCAGCAAGCTTTAACGTGGAGAGTCCAATTTCACTTTCTCAGTCAAGAAGAGACACTCAAATCAAAGACTACCCATGTAACACCACCCTTAAGCTTAGCAGCCAAGACATGCATAGTTTTGGGGTTTTTTTGGAGTTTTTGAGATTTGAGTTTTCCCTCAACCAAAGGTAAAGTTTTGCTTCGCACCTGCTCCCCTTTACAAAGACTGAGAAAAGTGTGGATGATTTTATAAAAACCAAAACAACCAACCAAAAAACAACCAACATCAAAACAAAACAAAAAACCCCACTGTGGAAATAAACAAGGTAAGAATTACTTTTTTTTGTGTAGCAATGTATGACATGGCTTTAGTGGTCTAAATTTCTTCTGCCATCCAAGCCAAATCAAAACCTACTAAAACAATGAATTTAAGTTGGCACAGACAACAGGAAGAGGCAAAGACAACAAATAAAACGGTCTAGCCTATCCTCCATTCCTCAGAAAGGTGTTTTCAGATGAGGAAAACAAAGTGCAGGACCTGCTTTGAGAGAAGAGTTGATCCTGCCTTGCATAAGGGATGAGATTACCACTTGAAATCCTAACTTACTCCACATGAGTCAGGTGAAAGGTCTGCCCAAACATGACAGTTCTCCACTCTGTAATACAGGCCAGCCTGGAAGACATTTATGTGTTGTGTATAACTAAATAGCTGATACTGGGCTAACTTGTAGCCTGCCTGTCTTTGTAAAGACCTGTCACGGGTTAGGACTGGGCCGGCCACTAGACAAAGGGGAAGAGAGAAGGAATAAGGGAGAGACACTTACGGATTGGAAAAAACCCTAAAACTGCTTTAACGAGAATAACAACAATATTATATATATATAAATATATACAACGCCAATACTGAACCCTACCCCCTTGATAGCAACTATGTCACTGTCATCACCAATGCTGTGGGCAGGCACATTGGAAGTCCCAGACTGGATTCAGCAGCAGACAGGAACAAGATGCAGGAGCTGAATTCTGGAATTGGATTCAGGGATGCACACCCTGGGATTGCAGGTAGAACGGACTGAGTCCTCCTCAGATGCCGACCATTGAATCAATGGAGAGAGCAAGAGGGAACAAGACCCTCAGCTTTGTATCGATGTCTGTGGGATGGAACACCTTGTTGGTCGGTGTAGGGTCACCTGTCCTGTCTGCTCCTCCCCAGAGGTGCCGCCTCTCACTTACTGCACCCCCAGCATGGGACATGGGATTTAGCAGTGACCTTGGTCTGCACAGCAGAAAGAATCAGCCAGAGCCCTTCTGCACACCAATCCCTGGTAGTAACAGTGAACATCAAGTGCTGTCACTTGTAGAAGCAGAAACTGTCTGCAAAAAAATGCCGTTAACTTCAGAAAGTGCTGTCACTGAGCAGAGACTGAGCTGAAGAGTAAAATCACTGATCAGAATGAGTTCTGTTCTAACTCAGACCAGGACAGGACCTTAAATACCAGACTTAAGTTTTGACTTAGATATTGCAAGAGTGTTGCTGATTTGAATAGACAACCCATCAGTAGAGAAAGCAAATATCGGTGCCAGAGTAAAACGCTTGGCAAGATGGACTCTTGCTTGACTTTCTTCACAATTTTTTCTATTCATGATCCAGCAGGAAGTGCAAACCATTTCTGATGTTAGTACGATGAGGAAAGCATCCAACAGATAACCCGAGTTCGATATCTGTTCAAACAGAAATGCACTATAATGTTTATCACATAATGGCTGCACTGTAATAAAAGGCATGAAAGTAAGTGCACCACAGTGTGCCTCTGAAAGACTAAAGAAAGAGCTTAAGAAAACCAACAAAGTTTTAGTTTTAGGGTTGGGATAGGGAAGAAACAGTCTGCACCTTTTTATAAACTTCCTTTTTATAGAGAAATCTTAAAAACTACTTTTATACTTGTTACTTCTTACGCTGGGAGCAAACAACCGGCTGTTTTTTCCCCCCTTCTCAGAACTGTCTGACATAAGTTGGGAATTCTTCCAGCCCCTTAATGAAACAACCTGAGAGTCTAAATCTTTTACAGACTTTCTCTCCCACAATTTTTTCTTCAAATTTTTCAACGAAGTGAATGCTGAAAGTAATCCTAGAGCCTCATTAGAGACTGCTTCCTCCCTTCTTTAAATGATTTCCCTTGCTTGCTACGTTTTTAACCACTGCTACTAATTCTCCAATTAACCTCTTTGTTCAAGAAAAAACTGAATTATGCAGGACTGAAATTTTAGTTTTTTAACATTAAAAATTTAAGTTAGGGGGTAGAAAAAAAGAAAATAACCAAAGTTATATTATTCTCTTCTTAAAATTTCCAAATGACGATCTCATGTCTAGCCCTCCACTCAGAACGCTGTTGTCTCCACTTACATTCAAATACCTACACAGTGTTAGTTGCAGGCAGTTATCAGATAACATGCCTACATCTGCAAGCTCACCACAAGAATATTGCATTTTCCACAATATCAAAGAATTAATAACAACATTCCT
>NW_010429802.1:39879-42484 GCF_000710305.1 Buceros rhinoceros silvestris | reverse complement strand
TAACCACACTTTCATGTTTCAGTTACTTATCTCTCCATCAAAAAAAAAAAACCCAACATCTTGAAGAGTCTTTGCAGTGAGTTACTTTTGCACATAAATTTATGAGGTTGTTATATTTAATAACAGGTTCTATAACATTATTTACCCATGTTTCTAGGTAGCATTTTCATCTTACTCTATAGATCTGCTAAAAAATTGTAAAAATATTTGCCTTTAGGTTAGAATCATTATCTTTAGGACTTACTAACCAATTGTACCAGACATCATATTTAGACAAGCTTATTCCACAATCGCCTTTTCCTAAGACAAATAGGAACAGCATCAAAAGATTTGCTCAGCTGGCTAGTAAAGAAGTGTGGGACCTTGAACATCCAGTACTCAATCACCAGCTGTCACATGTTGTTTGTGTACAACTCAAATTTACCTGTCTCAACATATCTAACTAAGAGTTGATACAGCAACTGGGCAATTACTATGGGACATCAAATAGTCAGTGTACATTTGATACTAAGGAATTCCATTTTGGGAGCCTATTCAACCAACAGAACATCTGACAATATTATTCCATTTAGTAACAACTAATAATCCGAGTCAAAAATCCAAAACAGAAAATTCAACCTTGCCTGAATGAGGAGGGGTAAAACTGGTAACGAGGAGGTAATTCTGCAGGGTATACTCTAAGTATTCTGTCCTCCTCATAAAAGCCATAGTCAATGTCTTTTGAATCAATTCCTTAAAATTCTTGGAACCTGAGAAGCAGACGGAAAGAGGAACTGGAGAACTAAGGCCAGGCCAATTAAATCTGCCATGTCTCTCTTGGCCCATCAATCACACCCATATTCTCTGAAGTTGATCCTTTGACAGAGAAATCAAAATATTCTCAGAACTGCACAGAAAGGTTCCTCTGTTCATGATTTGGGCAGGAGCTTCCCTTTTGTTTCCAAAAGGTTTAAATTTATAGCAAAGGATGTTGGGACCAGCTGACTCAGCCAGACAAACAGAAAACTTTGGGTACAGATTAGATCAAAACACGGCAAACTTCAGCATATTAACTGAACTTCCTGCAACTTAGAAAAGCATGTTATAAAGGCACAGTATCTCAAGTCCTTATACACACCCCTACGCAGAGCACCCTATATGGTACCATTCCTAAGAGAGAAACTGAAAGTCCTCTGTATACGCACCCTCATACCACAGCTAAAAAATGAGAAAGTTGCTATTACGTAAATTGTACTGATAGGAAAAGTGTGGGACACAGAACCAGCGCATCTCACAATGGCCACTGCCCTGGTCACAGATCAGGAGAACAAAGCTCATGGGTTAAGTTCTCAATTAGTGCCTTCAGCACCAAGTCTGAGTGTTGGAAGGGACTTCTGAAGACTGCTCAGCCCAATCCACCTGGCTCCTGCTCAGCTGCCTCTCCAAACAGACTGAAAAACGCTGTCAACAAATGTAGGAGCCAGGCCCTTTTACACCTTCTCAACTGATGTTTGCAGAAGGGGGTAACCCCCCCACTCTGCCCTTTATTACCACAATCACAAGTGTATTTAAGTGATGCCTTCTGGATAAAGTAATTTAAACAGACAATTTTCATTTATTGATTCAAAATAAATATGGCAGTAAAAGCATTTTCCTCCAAGGTATAAGCAGGCATTAGAACAGGAAATCCATTCTCCCTCAAGCATCCATCAGCTATCACCTTGGAAGATACAACATGGAAAGAAACATGATGAAAAGGGTGGAAATTGTAATATATTTACTGAAAATCAGTTCCCCCCTCCTTTCCTCCTCCCTTCCCCCCCCACCCAGCATACTTGGATTACTGGATCATTCTGGAGATGAAGAACCGGACAGTGACAAAACTTTTGCCTCCAAAACTTCACGACACAGGTTTAAAAACAGACGCAATACGAACACTCTATGAATATCAGGTAAGAGAAGAATGAGAGTACATGGAACTGAGGTGGAATGAATTACTGAGTGCAGATGTAGCCTTTCAAACGTCAAAACACTTGTCTCCTCACAAACAGGCACAAGGTGATTTGCAAGCTGAGATTCAGGACATACAGGGCACCTTTTTGTTCTCTACAGCTGCTTGGTAGTGCCAGGGACAGCAGGGACTGGGACACAGCAACACAGCAATTACTGAATTAATTCAATGAAACTAATAGTCTCTGTAGTTAATTCAATTACTGTATTTTGGGTTTGCTTCATTTGGTCAAATTATGCCCTCCCTTATGTCTGCAAATCTGTTTTACACCTTGATTTTTCCCCTTCCCTCCAGATATTACAGGCTCTAATGACCAAAATCAGCCCTATGAGCCTGACACAGGATAAGAAGGCACCATCAGGGCTCTGTACTGCATGATCATTGTCACCTGCTCATCCTCCTTCGTATTTTGGGTTTGCTTCATTTGGTCAAATTATGCCCTCCCTTATGTCTGCAAATCTGTTTTACACCTTGATTTTTCCCCTTCCCTCCAGATATTACAGGCTCTAATGACCAAAATCAGCCCTATGAGCCTGACACAGGATAAGAAGGCACCATCAGGGCTCTGTACTGCATGATCATTGTCACCTGCTCATCCTCCTTCCAAGAATCCAA
>NW_010429802.1:29436-39717 GCF_000710305.1 Buceros rhinoceros silvestris | reverse complement strand
CTTTCCTTGCAATTCTTAATCCTAAAGATTGGTACCCAAGCCAACGGAATCTCATCCAAGCTGCAAAACTTCAGACAATAGCTCTCAGAAGTATAACATGACCCGTAATAGGTTATTTGTTAAAACTCTGTAGAACAACTTTATGGCAGCTTTAACTTTTTCATTGCTCATGGTATAAGAAAAAAAGAGCTGTTATATTTCCTGCTAAGATTCTTTTGCCCAAGCTGCAAAACTTCAGACAATAGCTCTCAGAAGTATAACATGACCCGTAATAGGTTATTTGTTAAAACTCTGTAGAACAACTTTATGGCAGCTTTAACTTTTTCATTGCTCATGGTATAAGAAAAAAAGAGCTGTTATATTTCCTGCTAAGATTCTTCCTGGTATCTAAACTTTCCAGTGCCCACTCTTAGAGCTGACCAAGTTCCCAATTTGCTTTTGGTCAAAGATATCAGAGATAAAATTTGTAAACTTCTTTAAACTTTTTTAAACTTTTTTAACTTGCTTTAAAGTGTGTGCAAAACTGTTCATTGTAATTTCATTTAAATATAGTTCATTTTGTATTCCAATTATAATTGTAATAGAAACTTTAAAAACTCTCTTCACATGTTACAAAGAATCCAGAATATAATGCAACATGAAATATATAATCTTAGAATAAAATTTACACTCAGCAATAAGGAGACTGTCAAGTTGTCTCCTACTGTAGTTGTGGCTATGGTTTCTTTAAAATACAATTTTGGCTTTTTGCATTATTTATATGGTTATAATACTTCAGAATAAACACTAAATCAAGATAATATTCACACTCAAACCATAAGGATGTGCATTGCCAATTATTATGTACAATAATACCTCCATTGTTCATTGTAGTCTTCAAATGTATCCATGCTAACAGGTGCTTAAATTATGCTGTGAATACACTCTCAATGAATAAATATTAAGGAGTCATGTATCAGTAAACACCAAAACCACCAGCACAACATTCCACTGGTATAATATCGGTCTGCAGCTAGCAGAAATTATATTTACAAAATGTCGAGATTAGTTTCTCAAAGCAAGTTACAAATTATTTCAAGCATTTACATAGTCAAACAACTTTTAAGAATGAAACATTTAATAACAAAGCATTGGAAAAATGAGCTGCATTTAGTGGGAAGGAGTATTACAATGCAGAATTTTTTTCTCTTGTTTGGCCTGGAACAAATTATTGAAAGTCACTGGACTTTCCTTCTTGTAACAGCAAGGTTGGAATAACACAAACTTCAGGTCAGAGGTTTGAAACAAATTTTGTACAAACAAACTTACACTCAATTAAGGAAATAACATTATAAGGCTTTAAGAATCAGCAGGGTTAGGACCAAAGTCCATAAACTCTTCCAGATGGAACAGCTAACTTCCTAAATAGCAACGCAGCGCAGCAGAACACCAGAACTACCCATTTCAATTGAAAATTGGAGCTTTGATTATAGAGACTGGGAGTATTTTCAAATCAAAGACCTACTCAAAGAAAACAACTACAATAACAAGAAACTGTCCTAACAATTGCTCAGATGATTACATAACATGTTGTAAATTTTATTGTTTGTCTTCCTCAAAATCTGTTTTTCTGTACCTAAAAATCAGTAACGGAGTCAATTTCCTGCAGAGTATTTTCTCAGAATTAATCGATTAGCGTCCTAGTAATCATATAAACAGAAAAAGTACAACAAATACTTTGATTTTAAATGTTAGAAGCAATTTTTCCTCCTTTTTTTAGCATTACAAAACCAAAAAAACCCGGTGAAGAGTACTGCAAGAAGCATTCCAGTTCAGGTGGGATGGGGGTCTGGGCAACCTGATGTAGTTGAAGATGTCCCTGCTCACTGCAGGGTGGTTGGACTAGATGATCTTTGAAGGTCCCTTTGAACCCAAAGCATTCCATGATTCTAAGACACAGTCTGAGTAAGGAAATCCTACACCTGGACACGTACGTGGGTGTTTGTTTTCCTTTAATCAAAATGCCATTTCTTTCACTAAATGTTAATAGTGTACTTTATAAAGCATCATCAAAAACTAGGAACAGCTTTATCACATACTGACAAAAAGGATGGAGAATCTTCATCCCACACCCTCTATTATTTAATCACAAGCCCAAATTCACAACCACAAGAAAAATGTGTACTATTTCCCCAGATATGCTCTAACACAACGCTGCAATTTCAACAGAGATTGAACTCTGGAGCGGGAAAGTGATCCCCTTTTCACTGGCATCACAAATAACACGCAGAGAGAGCCCTCCTTTATTTAGACCATTAAGTCCTATGCTGCTTTTCTTGTTCTCTTTAGTGCTGTCTCTTTTTAAAAATATGATCACTTAAATAATTCAACTTCAGTGCTTACCTTGATCAGCCATAACAATAAATTCATGAGACTGTTTACAAGCACAAAAGACAGCCTCCTTCCTCATTCAATCTAATTTTACTATGCTTCAATTCCAGTGAGACACACACAAAGAAAATGATATCCCACTGGAGAACCCATTTTACTCAACTTTTTGCCTACTTGTTCCCTGCATATTCATTTCCTCTTCACATCTGGGCAACTACCTCAAAATCTCCACTAATATCAGAAGAGTATCACCCCATTTCTACATCAAGGCGGCTAACACAGAATAAACAGGGATGCCATCCTTTTGTTGTCACAACAAATGACAACACACTGATAATTACGGTAGGACCTGTTCCTTTGCCATTCTAGAATATGAGGTGAGAAGAATATTTAGATCACGAGACTTGGTGCTTTATTTTGTTTGTTTTACGGTTTTTTGGGTTTTTATGATATTTTTTGGTTTATTTTTAAGACAAAGGCATACCACTGATTTATTTAGGAAAACAGTGGGCTAAATGGGATGAAGGGACCTTTTTGTTTGTTTTGAGACAGAACTTTCAGGGAAGACCACACACACATATCAGCTCTGTTCTTCTCACCTTCTTTCTTACTTTCTCTGAATAATCACATACTTGTTGTTGGTTAACAGTTGTCCTTAGTGGATTCATGGCCTCAGATTCTTTTCTCTGAGCAGGTCCAGTTGGCAACAATACAGTGCCCAAGCTCTTGATTAAACATTAGCATTGCTCCATTGTTTGCCTCTTAAAAGCCCCAACAATGAAGAGAGAGTAGCAACAGAAATTTCACAAAAAGTCAATTCTACTACTGTATTACAGGTCTTTGACAAGTTTTAGAGAAGTCTGCGTCACTTGGAGCATGCTTGATCAATCTGTCCTGTCTTTTTTGCATCTAGCCACCAGTTACTACCTAGTGTCTTCATGCCAGCTGAAGAGTACAGAAGGAACGGCAGCCTGTTTTGTACAGAAAACCAATGATTTGCATTAAGAGAAGCTAATGTTGAGAAAGGTAAAGTTACTTCTAAAACATGAGACCTTTGTAACTCTTAATTCTCTTAATTCAAACCCTATGCTACATATTCATTCCTTCCCTTTTACTTTTCCATCTATGATGCACAATGTAAATTGTTAAGTGGCTTCACATTAACAAGTAACACAAAAGCATCCTCTCCAATTCACCTATTTAAATTTCTAGAAATTTCTCTTCCATGGCTTGTTAGGAACAGTGCATTTTGTTTACACTTATGTATAAAATGGAAACACAATCTTAAGTAAGCTTGATTATGAATGAAAGTTCTTGTCAGCTACAAGCAGATGCATGTCCAAACACATGAAAGGCAGAAATTAATCTTCACGATTTCAGGGCTTCGAAGTCAGGAAATCTTTACCACCTACATTCAATCTAATTTCAAGCTCTGTTCAGCAAAACTGATAGCTGAGAAATAACAGTTACCAATAACCTTCAGAGCATACCTCAAGTGCTGCACTACTGGAGGCATGAAGTCTCAAACTTTACAAGTTACCTGAGTAGAATCAAGAAGATTATGATCAATCAACGGTAGGAAAAAAAAAAAGTAGTAAAATTATAAGATCTGATGCAATGATCTTGCTTGGATCTGCAAACGCTTGTGAATTAGAGCCCACAGTCAAAATGAGGTAAGAAGACTTATCTAAGATTTACAGAAAGTCCCTAGTGATGTAGAAACAGAACTGATACATCCAAAGCACCAGTTCAGCTCTACACAAAAGACACTTAAAAACAGGGCTCACCAATTAATTTTTTTAGTTTGAAGAAAAGAACAATTGCTTCAATACCAAGAGAGACCAGCACAAAGTCACAAGTTACAGTGGCGCCCTGGCTTCACTGTGACTGCCTGCATGTCCCCACAACCACCCCGGCCAATGCCAGTTATTGCGGGCAGCCTGCCCTTTAACCAAACCACCACTGCAGAGAGCTAGCTAGACCTTGGACACAAACACATTTACCAAAAAAACCTCCCAAGAAGCAACCAACTTTGTTGCCTATGTGTTAGGTATGAACTGCCTGTAAGTGAAATAAGGTCCTGTAACTTCAGGTGGCCCTTGGACAGGACTCGGAACCTACTGTTCCACCTTCAGTTCTTCCGTCACACACTTTGTTGCCTATGTGTTAGGTATGAACTGCTTGTAAGTGAAATAAGGTTCTGTAACTTCAGCTGGCCCTTGGACAGGACTTGGAACCTACTGTTCCACCTTCAGTTCTTCTGTCACAAAACAGCTCCCCACACAATCCAGTGTCAAAACCTCTTTTCTGCATACCAAAAGCATACACATAAGCAGCACACACAAGCAAAGTCGTCTTAAACTAAAAGTTCGCCTAGAACTAAAAGCTAGGGAAAAAAAAACAACTTACAGACAGATTTTTTCCCCTCATTTTGGAGCTTTACTAAGCAGTAGCTTTTGCAACAAGAGAAGCACAAGTACGAGAGCATCCACATATACCAGAGTAGTAAGATTGTAATACACGAGTAAGATAGCTAGAAGGAACAGAATTGCTTCTGATTCAAACTGCTGAATTTCCTAGGACAGAAAATTTGTACAATGTAGTAAATTAGAGCTACTATCTTAACAGTAGGATGTAAACCCGTTTCATCTTAGACAGGAAATGTGCTGCAGCAAACAGTAACAACTCTGATTTGGGCAGTTAAGGAATTGCACAAAGAAGGAATTTGTACACTGTAAAGGAAAAGTATTTTTAAAAAATCGTGTTCCACGTCTCAAACATACAAAGACAGTAGGAATCCAGTAATTGGCAAGTCATTCAAAACATGATAATTTCCCAATTACATTGCCAAATACAGTCTGTCTGGAGTACACTTCAAAACAAGAGAAAACCGCTTGCATTTGTGATTTGATTACATTGCTTTAAACAGCTGGTGTTCCATGTAAATTAAACACGTAGGTTTTTTATTTATTATTGTTAAACCCAGAAGCTGATTTGAAAATAAGAAGATCCTATGGTTTTTGAAACTACCTTTGATTTTTCTGAATTCACCTTTGAATTTACATGCAAAATTCTAATTCACTTCTTCATTAATAAAAAAAAAAA
Source organism: Buceros rhinoceros silvestris (assembly GCF_000710305.1). Lineage (NCBI taxonomy): Eukaryota > Metazoa > Chordata > Aves > Bucerotiformes > Bucerotidae > Buceros > Buceros rhinoceros. The sequence goes on along the minus strand of NW_010429802.1, from coordinate 34,242 downwards.
AACAACTTTATCAGGATTAAAAGTATTTATTGCGAAGGTTAAAAATACTTGTTCCTACCTCCACTTTTGTTCGGTAGAGAATGAGACGCTTTAGGCCGCCCACTTTGGCTATGTGGTTGAAAGCCTGAGGTGGTATTTTGTCACATGATGACAGATTTAATTCCTGAAGATTCGGACACATTTCAGTAATGACCTCCAAGCATGTTTCATTGAGGAAATGGCCACAAGACAACTCAAGACGTACTAGTTCAGAGCCACAAACTTTCAAGAACCTGTAAAAAACCCCCACATTAAGTGAAAAATAAATGTACTTTCAGGTGTGAGTCTGAATACTATCAAAACCTTAAGCATGCAAACCAGGAAGGAGTTCATTCCAACAATGAAAAGCCAACAAAAAAACACAGTTCTCAGTTAACTAACAGAAACCATGATCACGTGCAATAAATTAATCATAGCCACTCTAAAGAAGTTAATTCTGAATCAAATCTGTGCAAATCCAGAAGAGACCAAACCAATTAGGTGCTGCGTTAGAGAGCAGTATTAAAAAGCCAGAGGTAGTCCGAGAGCCAAGGCTGTTCCATCACTGGTACCGTACGTGACCTAGATATTATACAATGTCTTGTACAAAGGAGTATAGACTACATTTTAAGAAACACAGAAGACTATACAATGCTGTACACGGTATAAGGAAGCTAATGTCACTAAAGCAGTCTTAAAAAACAATTCTGCTTTGAAAAAAATTGCAAGAGAATCAGTGGGGGTGAGAGCGGTATAAAGAAGGCTTTTTATTAAATTAACATTAGTCTTGAAAACTCTGTTTTAAGAAGTTGGAACATGCTTCATTCTTCCCATTTACTCTGAGACAATGGAGCAAATACAACACAAAAAACGTTTTAAATGCTTTTTGACAGTCCCCAAAGCCAATTTTGATGATGGCCTGCAAGTTTCTACCAGTAATTTCATACTTCTCTTTATCTCAGAAAAATCTGCAAACATAAAAATAAGGTTAAGCAAATACTTCTACACGGATGAAATATTCAGAAGTATTTTAAGATTTTCAGAAAAACATATCATTCCTTTCACTAACAAGTAAATCAAAACCAGCACTTTGTAGCTGTTCTAGAACACAAATATTCCCAAGGACTATTTCACATGACTTTCAGTGGAATTATACATTAGATGACAAAATATCAAAAATCTAGAAACTTTGATGGTCTCTGCACAAATTACACCTTCTGATAGATATTGTTTAAGAAATTTAAACTCTATTATATCTAATCCAAGCTTTAATTAAAACCACAAAAGCTTGTCCCTTTTTATTGCAAAGATAACCTTCAAACTGTAAATCAATCACTAGGCTTGTAAGTTTGATATTTAATAGAAAAAAAACCACCCCACAGGTTTGCTGTGATCTTGTTATACTTTATTTTAATAGTCTCTCCAGTAGAAAAAACTAAGTTCCCAACACATGGGCTGCAATGAGTTCCCCTTGTTACTTCCTAGAATAATGAAGTTACTTGTGAGAGAGCATGAATTAGTCTCTCACTATAAATAGTCTGATCTGCTCTATTACCAGTTTGATCCTACAAAAAAAACTTCCCTGCAGGCAAAGCATCTGTAGGTTCTGACACTTTCACTGCCAAGTTAGTATTACTTCTTGGGTTTAACCGATACAATAGAAATGCCAGAGGGACACAAGGCTTCTGCTTGCACAGAGATTTCTATTGCTATAACTAAACAGGAATTAGTCTTCCCAAGACTTTACTCCTGGTGAAATTTAGGACGAAACAGCTCCTAGCCTTAAAAGCAGACACGTCCAGGAAGGCATTCCTCAACGGCTCTAACAATAGCACAGGTCTTGAAGTTCATATTTCAAGATCCAAGTTTTCAAATCATCTCCTTTCCCTATTTTTTCATTACTCAAATAATGCCATTACATCATTATCTTTCTTTACTCCTTTCATCTTGCACATTACGAGGCCTTAGTTTGATTATGCAGATCCTATGCAATACAGAGGGAAAGGAGATTCCAGGGTGGCACTTCCATCCCTAGAGGTTTCCAAGAGTCACCTGAAACCTTGACTGACCTGATCTAGCGTTGGGGACACTGGCACTTCAAGTGGGAGCCTGGAGTAGACGACCTTCAGAGGTCCCTAATATCCAACATTTCTATGAGCCTATGCAAACAGAAACAAAAAGAGGGTCTGAGACATGAAAGGGGAGACAATAGCCCCAGAGATACGGGGGTTCTGCCAAGTACCGCCTTCAAATCTGCTCTTCCACTATTTTTGCCTAACTCTGCAGTCTCTCTTTAGAAACTCCTTCGGCTTGTAGAACAAAAGCTTAATCAAACACCAAGCACTTATTTGCTGTTTTCACACTGGATACAGTGAATTCACCTAAACCTTCTTAGAGGAGTGTGAGAGCTGAAATGACAGGACAATTCACAACAATTAACATCAGGTATTTAAACATTAAACCGCTGTTTTAGACTAGGGATAGAGTTCAACACTGCCGTGGAGAAACACAGGATGGAAATCCCCTGAAAATCAGCGTACAGATGTATGGATTCATTGCTGATTACCAATTAGCCAATTCCTCTATTTAATGAGTGCTTTAACAATGCATTCACACAGTTTCTTTCATCAACAGATCAGCTTTGTTTGAATGGTGATCGTTTCCATAAAACCTTGTCAATTGTCACTTATTATACCTCTAGCTTTTAATTTGCTAACAGATAAATATTTTATGAATTACTCCATTACAATAATGGATGTTAGGTTAACTGCCATATAATTTAATAGGGCTTGGCTGTTATAAATGTTGGTACACATCACTTCTCTCTTTCTAGGACTATTAAAAGTTAACATGACCGGGTCAGCGAAACAGTTGGAGAAGAACTCCAGGCTACCAGCTTGAGGAGTTATCTTTGTAATATTTTATTTAAATTTATTACATGGGCAGAGTGATAGCAAGAAGCACTGCACTTCATGACTTTGCTGCCTTTCTGGAAAAGGTTATTAGGAGAATTGCACAAAGGCGAGAGGGGATAAGGGGAGTGCAGCAGGGTACAAGAACAAGCTGACACACGCAATGCAAAGAGACAAACAGAAGCAGGAGGAGTAATCTGAGGAAGTCACCAGCCAGCACAGGGCAGAGAACGTTAGGCAGAACTGCAGAGTTCTGTGAATGATGAAGACACCCCAGTCTGTTAGCACTTAACAGGCTGCTCGGGACAGAGGTTTTTGCTAACATCTTTCTACATGGATCTCCAAAGCCATACGGCAAAGTAGAATATGGGTTCTCATGCTTTCAGAAAAAATGTGGCGTAGTTCTGTATGTCTGGGGGTTTTTTGGAGAGGAGGCTTTTTTGTGTTTGGTTTGTGGGGGGGGTTGTTTGTTTGTTTTTAAATAAAAGAAATGCAATCTCACTTTCCATCCCCTTCTGCCTGCTCTCAAGAACTGCTGCTCATTTTTCCCCCACTTCAGCTTCAGCTTTTGGGAATTAAATTAGTCCTGGTGAAATCATTCTACAACATCAAATATATCTATTAGCAGTTAGGATGCTATTTGCTCGTGATGATGTTAAACACATCACGATCATGGGGTGACTTAGTCTATTAACAACTTCCAGTCTTGTAACTGTCATGTAAAATGTCTGTATCATAAGCATCCCATAAGCCAAAGATGACCCAAAATTAAAATATCAGGGTACAAGAAATAGCACCCTTCATGTCCGAACTGCCTGTGCAAGACCTCCCAGATAAAATTCTCAGAATACCTTTAGACATATGCTTATGAGGGTACTGAACAAATCACATTTGCTCCAATGGTTTCTAATGGAATTGCACTGGGTTCAAAATCTGCGCTTCACTGTTAGCACAATGATCCTCACTTGATAGTCCATGGTTCAAAGTTTCTGAAAACTCTACAACAAACAGGGATCACAGTTCAGTTTTTTGTCATCTACTCATCCCTCCTAAACACGAATAACTAACCAGTTTTATATTCCTTTAGTACAATTATCTCATCAAGCCTCAATCACGCTGGTTTTACACAACCTGTTTTCAGTGAAACCCTTAGGTACTCATTTTGTAGTCACTGACATACAAACCACTGAATTTGGTGTCTGTGGGGTGGGGTGCCAGAGAGGAAGCAAATTCCATTTATGAACATCATAGGGTTGGATAGACTTTTTTTTTCTTTAGCACTTTCCTTTGTAGTGCTACCTTATGCTAGATCCAAGTGAGGGATGTTACCTCCATTACTTGACAGATATATAACACCGTCCCATTTGCATAGCCTTTCCTGGCATCTCCCTCCCTGAACGAGCATTTTGTAAAAAAGAAAAAAAATTCCGCTTGTTTCAAGCCAACTACACCCTCCCTCCAAACATTCAGGTCTCCTGCTTTCCAGAGTCTTGTCACCAGACAAGAATAATGTCAAAAAAACTACCTGGATTTTATTCTTCCTCATTTCACTTCTAAGATCCTGAGGTCTATTCCTCACTGTAGTGCTATCTATATGATTACTTGCACAAACTCAGCAGAGGACTTCATAATCCCAACCCGTCTTGCAGCTACAGTCTTGTATTTAATCCAGTGGTTTGTGGAATTACTTTTTAATACACTTAAAGTCATGTTCAGATATTTTTATATTCACAGTGATGCTTTTCCTTTCAGGACTGCTGCTACAAAACAGCAGCAGCATCTAGCACAGATAACTGTTTTAAAAGTGCTAAGACTGGTACGACTGGAGATCAAAGGAGTACATACAGGAGTAGAAGCACCAGAAAGAACAAATGGC
>NW_010429802.1:26914-29345 GCF_000710305.1 Buceros rhinoceros silvestris | reverse complement strand
AAGAGCGGTGTGTGCTGGTGGAAGTCAGATTAGCAGGTCATCAAGATCCTTGGACATACATACGTACAGTTCCTCAGGACACACAGAATCAGAGATGAAGGACAGAGGTGGCATAGGATGGTAAGACTACACACTACATGAACTGCTTTGGACACACATCTCAGCTGTCTTGGTGCATGCGAGTGAGACTGGGCAAAATAACTTTTTTCTTAAAATGAAGTCACCTTCCCTTCCTCCAAGTTATTCTAATTGTTACGATGTTATTTTCTACCCTAGTGTGCATTACCTTAAAGCATACACTCAAGTAGGGAGAATATTAAGCACCTGAACTTGTGCTTTTCTCAACACAGACTAAACTATTCCAATAAAAACAGGCAAAACAATCATTATTACTTAACATCAGCTACAGCAGCCCTAGGTTCTACTAAAAAACTGTGGAAACCGAAGCAAGACACAGGCATGATGTCTAAACTGAGAATCCCTGTAAAGTCACACATTACTTCTATGTTCTGTGATGAGTATTTGATATACGTTTCAGTAATTTCTCTGACCTTCCTTCTAGTTTGATTCATGGCAAAGCCTCACCAGGTTAAACACTGTCAAAATACACCTCTCTCAAGAGCAACTAAAACCTTCAAATGTTAACCATTTCTTTGTTGTTGTTGTTAAAGAAATACTCCTGGATGTGCTTGACATGCAAACACTGCAGCATTCACCTGAAAATAAACCACTATTAATTCATTTTCACAACATGAAATGTTAGAAATAAACAAAAATCCTACCACCTCAGATACTTAAAACAAGAGTTTAAACAAGGTAATGACACGATCAGTGACACAAAGAAACCTGCATGCAGAACTCTGTTTTTTAACTGTCATCATCCTTCAGCTGTTTAAACCTCACAGCATTTATTCAGTGTATTCAATATTTAGTGTACCTCCAGACAACTTGCCTTACTTTTCCTGCATCGGTCCTACCCTCCCACGCTGACATTCCCCTGCCGTGAAGAAATCCACCACACCTCCAATGCCATGAGAAATGCAGTGCTGCTTACGTAATGCTTGCTGTGAAATCTCTGCTTATTCCCTGTCACTTTGCACCCCAGACACTTGAGGCTGCTCAGATACTCATTTCATTTCTTTCACTTCTCCATATACTTTTAGTTCAATCTAAACAATAGTTTAGTTAGTTTATATTATATGCTGAAATGGATAATTTCTGACAGTCATTTTTAGCCCTAAGGAGTAGATGTTATCAATAAGTTAAAATACCTTCAGCTTTGCCTCGGGATGTTCACAAGCCTGAAGCATTCTATCTTCTCATGATAACACAGTATTTACTTCAGTCACATTTAAAATTACTGTTTTAAAAATTTTTCTACTTCAATACCTTTTTGCAAGAAAATATATATTTTCAATTATTCCTTACAATCACGTCTATATGAACCTTTCAAAGCATGTACAAAATTACACACGCTACTTCAAGATGTTGTAAGAAGCTACATAGATAAAAATCATTTTTGAAACAGATTTGCCAAAATAAATTTCAAGCAAGAGTAGCATTTAAACATGACTTGCAGACATTATCATTACCTAAACTGTACAGTTGTGAGAATGAAACGAACTCTACCAGTTCTGAATTCAACTGTAACACCAAGTTAGTGCTGAGAAAAGTGCAGAGGTAAAGAAAACAAATTAAAACACAGGCCCTGTGAAAGTGAAATGCTATTATCTATGGGAATAAGGTATTTCAGGTTTAGCATTTTGCTGTTTCTAACCTGCAGTAATTTGTAGCATTTGTGAAGTTTTGTTTTTTTTGTTTTTTTTTTTACAAATTTCATTTAGCAAATAAAGTTTTTTCTCCTTGAATTGACAAATATAGGTTGGTCCTTTAAAAAACAGCACAACGGAGTCCTTAAAACTGTCACAGCTTCTGGGCAGAACTCTTCATACCTCCAAGCAACTGGCTCGACAGCCATTCCTGGTCATTTATGCAGCAACTTATAAAATTTATAAACCTGAAGTACTGGAACAAGCAATTTAGGCTCGTTTCAGCTCAACCTCAAGTTCCAAGAAGACTTTTTCACCAATTAAATCCAAAGTAAGATTCAGCTTGGTACTCTAGGCACACCTCATGGTCTTATTTAGATATTTTCTTTGCAGAAAAAGAGAGAGAATAATACCAAGACAAAAGCGAGCCAAGGAGAGCAGGATAAAGAAAAAACAACAAACTGATACAGAAACATTCACACAGGAGGCAGCAAGAGAAGCTTTTACACTAATAAATGCAGTGGTACATGTCTTCTACTGTTACGTATAGAGACAGACAGAAATACTTAAGTACAATTACAGTCTGAAAATCTGATACAGTTTTTAGTAACAGATAACATCAGCAGGTAACTGTAAAAGCAGCACGGCACTCTCCGCCGCCA
>NW_010429802.1:0-26777 GCF_000710305.1 Buceros rhinoceros silvestris | reverse complement strand
CCTCCTCTGCAATACTCATATTCTGAAGAAGAAACTGGAAGGAAAATCGAAGTGTGAAACAGAATTCCTAGAAAAGTCAAAGTACCTCCAGCATTCTTTAGAAACTGTTTTGCATAATATCTCCCAAAAGTCAGGCTGGGTGAGGAACATCTAGAAGTTGAAAAGGAAAAAATTGTGGGAGTTCATGACTACGCATCTTGGATGCTGCAATATCCATGTGTTGGTGGTATCTTAATGACAGGCAGGGCAACAGAACCAGAACATTACTCGACAGATTTCTCCTTTGAGGAAAAGTACCTCTTACCAGGAAGCTAGTTTTTCGAAGAAAGTTACATTAATGCTTTTGAAAAGCAAGTGTTGTCCTAATATGCCTCCTGTATTAACAGCTACTTCCATAGCAAATAAACAGTAAATTTTGCTTTCCTGGTGGCCAGCAAATTTGACAAACATGCTTATGAAGAATGTCAAAAAGAAACTCTGTGTTTGGAAATTTTACTAGAAAAGATACTTCTACAGAACAAAGAGTCGCAAAGTTATTTCTATATTAGGAAAAAGAAAACTTTCAAAACCAGGCCTAGTTACAGGGGAGAAATTTTCATTCAGAAGTGAAAAATTCTGAACAGAAGGCACACCTGCAAATTGCTTAGCTTACTAATTTGTTTAAAAAATCTACAATTCAACTGCAGCTCCCATGCCCAGGCTGCATGTATCTCTTCCAAGAGATACTCTTTCCTAGGAATACAGATGACTTCACAATTGTGTCGATGTCCCAGACACTCTTCCCTCTTGCTACAAAGAAACATGACCAATTGTAACGAACATAAACCGACCATGTGTACTTACAGATTATTAGTCAAACAATGAATGTTAATTATTTTAGAAATGCGGACTAGACATAAGTGCTGCTGAACTGATGTTCACCATTGAAGTAAAGTTATTAGCAATAAAGCCATTTTCAACTAACTGGAAGTCAGAAATGCCAGAACTGCAAATTTCATAATAATCTGAATTTGGACATTCATTTCTTTCAAGACTACAGAAATCTTCTGCAGTATTGCATGTTCAAAAAATTAATGAATTTTTTTTAAAAATTGCCACAAAGATGCACATACTTTAAGTTTTCAAAAGGCAGATTTAATAGCTAAGCATCAGAAAGCAAGCACTTCCAGAGTTCAGTTCTCAATTAAAGCTTGCATACCTATCCTCCGCAAAATGTATGTAATATGAAAACCCAATTTAGGGGCAATGTTTGTACCCCATTCAACAACTAGCTGACATCTACCTCCTTTTTCCACCAGCAAGCACAAAAGACCATAGGGCTCTTGGATTATAGTGGAAGGTCAGGAAAAAAAGGAAGAGACATTCTCATCTTGACAAAGTACTTCTTCAAATTATTATTTTACTTCCCCAGGGAAAGCACCCAGATACCAAAGAAAAGAAAATGTTTGAACACTTGATTTAACCTTTTTTTTTTTCATAAAGCAAATGAGATTTAAGACTTTTTTTTTTAGACGTATTAAACATCTGTTTCTTATCAGTAAAGTTCTGCTTTCATCTGCCATTGCTGATTACCTCTTAGTCGAAGCAGCAATTTTTGCTTAAATGAAATGCATTGATAGATGCTCTTTAACTAATGCAAACAAGCAAAGAAGCAAGAAATGATATGTTAAGAAAGCAGAGAACACAACTATTGTACAGAGAAGAATCCCTACAAATTTGCTGTTTTAATGACCTACAGCACAGTCATATTTTCAGCTCAGCGGAAGATGCACATGCAAACCCACTTTTCCCAACAGGGCTGACGTTTTAAATCATTTTTATGAAAATATTTGCATTTACATTGCACTCCAGTGATTACTTAGGGGCCATACCTTGTAAGCATGCACTGCTATCAGTGTATTACTGCAGCCCTTCTAATACAGTCCTACTGATGACTCATCTGTACACAGAACATGACAGGAAATTTTGACAGCCTGGTTCTAGTGGAGTCTTTTGGAAGCCCGGGAGAAAGCAAAACATTGCTCCCTCTGGAAGAAGCCTTTCAGTCACAGGCAGTTTGGCACATGCAGACTCTACATATTGAAACAGACTTCCACTGCTATATCTAGTATCTCCTACTGTTTTAGCTGGTGGTTTTTTTCTGCATCATAACAATCACACCCTTTACAGTAAATCAAAGACATTTCTTGCCTTTTACTAAGGTTTCAAATACTTTGTGAAATTACTGTGCAGCAGCTCTGCAAACAGAGCTTGTCAAAATACTTCTGTACACATAGCACTGACCTGCTAAATCCAGAAACAGAGATGGCTCCCCTGTTTCCAGTCCAAGACAAATTCAGCCACTGGATGAGAGTGCAGCGGGGCTGTAGGTATTCCAGAGACGTGTCATTAATCCTTGCCCAGTAAGGTTGTAAACTGAGATGAATGTACTGTAGAGGATCACAGCAATGTTGATATAGGAGCTTACAAGTTTGTGCTAGTCTACACAGGTCTGGTACTGTAAGGTGACTCAAAATCAACTGGATGAGCTATATTAAAAACAGGAAAAAAAGTCACAGATGGTCATACAGCACTTGAAATGTTAAAGGAAAACTGTAAAGGAGTAAGCAAAGATGTTCTAATTTCAAAGAAAAGTAAATCCTTTTCCTTAAAAGTAACTTCTCAAATAAATCATTGATTACCTATATTAAACAGGACTGCACTGGCTTCTCAATTTGACAACACATTAAACAAGAAAGGAAAAAGCAGATCAGCATATGAAAGTGACAGGAAGCTTCCAAATCAGAAGTGTCTTTACACATGCTAATTTAAACAGCGATATATAAGTAAACACCGTGTTTACATATTGCCTTTCACAATGTCTGCACTGACGTTGATCAGAACACTGAATTGGCATCCTCTTTCTTCTCTGGTTTTGTTTTTTTAAGATGGTAGCATATTTAGAGAGTACATGGAAAAACCATACCACGTCCCAGTTTCTCCACACCTTCAGGTTTACTCCTCTGCTCCCTGCTCCCTTCTACCATCTATCCTTTCCCACCCATGCTGGACTACACAACCAGGCAGAAAATTCAATGTATTCAGATCATCTTTTATGAGGTAATCTCTTCCTTGCGGTAATACTTTGAGAGCTGTTTTGTTCTATGCCAGAGTCAAATCTGAAAGGCAAAACTCCTTTTTACCTTTATCAGACTGAGACATCTCAGCTTCAGAAGATTCATCTGCTCTTCTGACTAGCACCACTACACATTTTTGTCATGACTTCTCACATTCAGAAATTAAGAAATGTTCCCTGTCTCTTATCATGCTCTGTTTTCCTCTCTAAAGTAAGATCAACACACACAGACACATAAAAACTCACTTTAGGAAATAATGAAAGTGGTCATCAGTGAAAACCTCCTTTAGCTTAGAAACTGAGAGAAAATTCACTTGAAAAATGAAATCTAAAAATTAACGTATACTTTACCAGGGCTGTCTGGAACAGCTCTAAGTATATGCACTCAAGCTATGTAACTAACATTGAGTAAGTGTTCTCAAGTACAGTGGGAAACAATAACTCGCTGAAATGAACAAGTGTAAATTAAAAAAGAAAACCCAAACTGAAAAAACCAACTCACAAAACAGGTTAAATTGAAGAGAGTCCTGTAGCCCTTTTAAAATACCATAATGTTTCATTTTAATGCCTTATGAGAATTCACAAGGCAAAACCACCAAAACCTAGAATAAATTGTTTGACATAAAAGGAAAATGAAACTTTTTGTGAGATCCAAACAGATTGTACTTCCAATGTACCAGTTTATTATGCAGCTAGCTTCTGCCTCCCCCACCTCCCTCCTTGGAAGAGAAGAAATAAGAAAACAATCCAACTTCCTGCAAAATGAAAAATGTTACTTCCTACTCAGCTCCAGATTTAGTATTTGGATTTCAACCACAATCTACAACTTTTAAAAAATTTAACTTCAACTCCAATGCTGACACACACTGTTTGCATATACTCCAGTTTCTCTTGAGATTGATTTCAAGCCTTCCCTCTTCTCCTCACTCCTTCTTTTCCCTAAAACAGACCAAGCTTTTCTGTCTCTGCAAGTGCCTGTAACTCTCACCTCAGCTTGATGCAGAGGATCTGCGTAGACATTTCAATGTGACAGCGAGATATATATATATATATATAACGCTATATATGCATATATAAAATAACTGAAGTGAATACATTATAATCAATAAAGTTTGCTCCCAATTGACATTTAGGTTGCTGGCATTTTGATACCTGAGAAAGAACAAAATAACTAGGGGCTTACATAGATATAATCCTAAATTAGTATCTTGATTTTTCCTTGGCTTAGATCCATACTTAGAAGCTTAGAAGTCACTTACACAGTTTTATTTGTCATTCTAATAGTAAATAGTAAACATACATCCATTTTTCAAAGATGATCAATTCCCTTTAAATAATTTTCATTATTCTGAAAGACAGCTTCAAACTATTTTGCAATCTTTTAGCTATTCCACACTCTGTAAGCCACCTAAATATCTATTTCAGGAATGTCTTTTCCTTCCAATTTTTCCTATGCTTATTTACTAAGTTTTCTAGAGCTGAGCGCTCAGGAACAAAGGCTGTACAGTTAGCTAAATTTATATCTACAATTAATGTGATGTAACAATGTCTGATAAAAACAAATTTTGTTCAATAAAAAAAGGTTATTTTGTAACTTTTGAGCAGCCAAGATAATGGTGAATGAAACTATAAATGCTTCACCAATGTCCCTTTACACTAACTGATGACTTCAGTGAGTGTTTCATAACATACAGGATGTTGGAAATCTTTTCACACCAGAGATGAAATCTTTTACCATATGAATGTCTTAATCAGAAAAATAATCCTTCTTTATTTTTTTACTGAAATTATCCTACTTCATAATATCTAGAGTGAAAAAATATAATGAAATGTCACTACTGTGACATTAAGATATAAAGTACTTTTCTTCTGGCTTTTGATTAAACAAAGATAGCAGGTTCTAAACCTACAGGCTAATAACCATTAATCACTGTTAGTCTGGAGTCTGGTGTCTGTCAGAGATTCCCTTTTTATGTATGTGTATCCTAGCATAAAGTACAATTTGATACCGTAATGAGAACGTGACACGATGTGCTGTATTGTACTACGCTGTGCTCACGGTGATTCCAAGAATGCTGCAGAACTGAATATCTGCTTTGAAAACCAATTTCATAACAGTTTCTCGCAAGCAACTGTTTTCACTCTGCATTTATAAAAAATTATGGCAGCCATTACTATTTTATACTTTCTCATGAATCGATCAGTAAAAACAAGGATTACTGAAAAAACAATACAAAGGAGTATAAAGAGGAAAACAAAATATAATTTATACAACATTGGTCACCTTTTTAGGCTATGATGGACTGAAAGTACTTTCTCTCCCATTTCCAGGGCAAATGTGGCACATGCCAGCTTTAGAGATGTGGCGAGACAAGAGCCACTACAGGGAGAACCTCCAAAACCTGAAGGTTTCCCAATCACAGTTCTCCACAATTCAGCAAACAGCAGTATGCAAATGCACTGTGTGGCTTTTGAGCACAAAAAAGATCCTGATTCACACCTGATCCACGTGTGTTCTATCATCATCACAGTCCCTGATCGCAGCATCTTACATGTACGCATATATTTTGAATTATCAATGAAAAAATATAACATCTTAAAAAAACACCCGCTACAAAGTTTGCTTGTAAGCTTAGACAGGGTCTCCCATCGTGCTCTTCAACACATGGGGTAAAACTTCATCAGCGATGAGGCTCATTGTACTACTTTCCTACCCAAATGTTTCTCCAGCTTTTTTAAGCACTTTTGCTGAATAACAGCAAGCAATAACCATTTGTACCCAATAAAATACTTCCTGTGGCTACAGCACAATAATGCAGGACTTGATTTGGTCAGAAAATAAAATAGTGCCTGGAAGCTGGTAAAACCTAGAACATCTGCACTTCCTACAAATTTCCTCTTTCAGTTCTTCACGGCGAGTCCCTTCGATATGAAAGTACAGTGGCAAACACACTCAAGTGAATACTTGCCATTTTTTCATTCTGTAGCTAGAGCCACCGCAACTTAGAGTCTAATTAATCAGAATTGATACTAAGACATGCTCAGACAAAGGACAAAGGGTACGTGCACAAAAAGGCAAAGAGAGAAGGCAGGCAGGCAGATGATGGTTTCCAGGGCTTTTGATATTCCTCAGCACAGTTTAGGAAAACACAATCCCTAGTTCCAGGATCCTACGGCTTGCATCAGCAAATGCAAACACATTTAGTAGTCCACCTGAACACATGGAAAGTTGGCCTTACGACTGTTTCACCAAACACAAACATTCAGGTCTCTCTTTCCTTTATTCTACTCGCATAATGTGCTTGTGCAGAGGGGGCTTCACAGCACCAGGCTACAGACTCTGATCCTCTCAGCAATGACAGGCTGTAAAGGTTTCAAGCCCCTTCTTGATTCAAAGAACAGAACAGGATCTTACTGACAGACGGCACAATCAAAAAAACGAGACTGTGGGAGGACTAAAGCTGGGGAGATCTTCTCCATGCGCCACTGTCCAGAGCCTAGCCTGCTACAGCAATTGGCAGTGTACTGGCCATTAACTGATGGCAATTTTGTGCCATATGGCTATCAGCTGTTAAGAGAGCATTTAAGACTCTCATGAGTTTCTCTTTCCAAAGAAAGGCGTAAAATCTTGCTGATTATCTGAAAGTCTACAAATAATTGTTCTGGAAAGATGTAAAAGTTTATTGTTGAGGGGGGAAAAAAAGTGTAAGATGCTTAAAAATGCTCCTGCTTATTGCTCTGACTCTTCTATCTAAATATCATCTAAGGGATACAGATCTTGCATTCAAGACCCATTTTCCCTGAACATGGGTGCCAAATCCACATTTAGTGGTGAAATTCACTTCCCCAGTAGACATGAACAGCTCATAAATCTTGTAGGCAGTTTTAGGAAAAAATGGCTTCAAGGAGTGACAAAGATGTCATTTATATGTTTTAATATCAGAATTTACATTAAAAATGTCTTTTGCACTGCAGCATGTGGGATTTCTCCTGACTCTCTGGAGAATACAAGTTAGGTTCTTGGTACCTGGCACATTTTGAGAGTCTCAAACCACACAGCAGGTATACTGTGACATGTATTCCTCACCTTTCTCAAAGGCTTTTAAGTTGTTCAGGCCTTCAGGTCTCAAGTATTCCTGCAAAACCAACAAAGACTAAGGCCTTAACTCCTCCTACTTTATAAGCAGGACAAGTTAGTCAAAGATAACTGGGAAGAAATACAAGAACATGCAGTGTCTCCTAGAATATCCTTCCTCAATTTTAAGGTAATTCTGGAGAACATACGACGGTACATGCACTTCACAGCTACTAAGGGCTGGTTAACACCGTCCATGAGCAGGGAAGGAAAATTCTCTCACCCATCTCATCCAAGATTTCACACTTTTTTCTAAAGAAGCCTGTGCCCCAGGAATCGAGCATTTTTCTCTTTTGTTGGCAGGAGCAATCCAGACTCTTGACAACATTTTTAGAGCTCACAGTGCAGCAAGCGATTCCTCATGTAATTTTGAGGAACAGCACAGTCTATGAAAGGATAGTCTATGGAAGTTTCAGAAAGACCATGAAGGCAAAGCAAAGGCTGGAGAAACTGATGCCTACTTTAAGATAAGCACATTCAGCCTGTGTATTTTGTGAATTATGGAGGGTGGTATGAAAAAGCCTGAAACACCTCAAATAATGAATAGGCATATGTATAAAGACTTAGGACAGTTACATGCTCACAATCAACATGAACATATAAAAACATACAATTTTTCACATAACGTATCAATCAAGACTGGAAGGAGTCAGCGGTTGCCTTATTTCATCGTTACAAAGGTTCGAACTCTTCCCAGAAAAATCTGACACTTGTCAGTCATGCATGCTGCATAAGACAGCATGCAGAGTAGCGCTCCCATATCTGATGTGATAAAATCTGCCATACTACAAAGTACAACATTTTTGCTGTTCTGATACCCAAACCTTCTAGCTGGACCAAGAAAGTAGGAGACTGGGATTTCTGCTGTCACAAAACCAGTCCAGAAATAGTAGTTTTTGTAGTTTTCTGATAGATATTCCAGCCATATTTTCAGTTTCTTTAAATCAAAGCAGAAGGAAAGAAATGTGCTTGGTATTGCTAGACCATATAAATGAATTCATGACACCAAACGTGTTAAAAAATGGATAAGAAAAGGAAGCTGGTACACAAACAGGAAAGCAGACAAGCACAATAAAGTACATGGAGCTCTAAGTTCATAGCAGTAACAGGACTACACAAATATCTTCTAAATTATAATCTTAATACATATAATTATGTGGAACAGAAAAGAGATCAATCAATCTCTCTGGTGGCCTACTATACTTCAATTTATCCAGCCTTTTCAAACAAGACTTCCTAGGTTTAAATCAAGATTTCTTTACAATTGATTTCTTTGAATGACTAAGACCAACACATTTTCAAACTTTCTAATAGTTACACATTTTAAAATGTTCTGGAATCAACCACACCTTTGCATATGCCAAGTAATTTCTTCACTTCAGTACTGAATTACTAGCACTGACAGCAAAATATTTTAAACACTATATGGACTATATGGAGGGGGAAAAAAATTACCACTAGAGCTAACTCAGGATGAAGTTAGTATCTTGATTTATTACTCCACTGCAGCAACAAAAAAAACCCCATAAACTCAAGAGCCGAAGAAAACTGAAAAGTGAAGATAAATACACAGGAGGAAGATGAAGAGAGTTGTTACATTCTCTTCCTCCCTCTTTCCAAGCACACCAATCTTCTGCAGGTTACTAGGGAACAGGTCACCCGCCCATGGCCTTCACCTGCCAAACTCAGGTACTTAGAGATAAAAGGGGTGACAAAACCAAAACACTGTCTGATTAGATCACCTATTTCTGAAAGTGCTCTACAATCAGTGACAGTGTCTCTCACCATCCTCCCTTCCCTCTCCAAAGCAAGTCTGATTCAAGCCACAAGCACTGAGCATTTGATGAGTTACTGCAGTAAACAAACACTTGCTGCTTCTGCCAGACCGAAGTACACTGAAGAGCAGGAACACTCATCTCTGCCCGAGTCCAGAGGTCTGACTGGCAAGTAAAGGCTCCTTCCTTCCCACTATCTGCAAACCCAGTTTATTTCAGGAGAGGTGAAGAAAGTCAATTTGTCTCTCAATTCTTACTCTAACTAGGGTGCTAGCCTCCATAAACAGCTACACCCCACTGAGAACTTCCTGGCCTGCACACAGTATTCAATAACCATACTTCATAATCTCATTATTCTGGAAGCAAGAGGAAAGAAAGTATTTATCTGCACCTATTCTGAGCACACTTGCAACTGACCCGCTGCCAGGGGATCTGGAAGGAGTTTCTTCACAACTGTTTCCTGTGCTAATGACAATAAAAGTATCCAACATCAAAACAAGACAGTGTACAGAAGTCCAGCTGTAATACTTCTTACCTCCACCATGACTCAGAATTTAGCTGGATGGAAGATATTTATTTTACAATAATATGAAAATATTATGGCAATTTCAAGAACAAAATTCTGAGTTTTTGTAAGAGACTTAACAGGAATATAAAATTCTAGCTTATTACAAACTATTTTCACTTCCAGATATTCATTCGATTTTTTCATCTCTCTTTTATGTATCTTCTTCACCAAGCACGAGGAATAAAACTACCAGAAAACCGCCAAAGCTTCTACGTTCAAGAGCTAGAAATTCAAGGCTAGAATAACTAGTGTAAAAACTCTGAGTGGACAGATCCTTGAGAAATAAAAGTGCAATAATTATGCAAATAGCAGCAAAGTCGCTTGCTAATATCCATCCACGTGAGCATCCACGTAATTCAGGCATAACTATACAGTAACTGTAGGAGATTCACAAAAGAATGCAAGGAACTCTAAATGGAAAAAACAACAATCCTGACCAGTACCCTACAAAGCACCTCTGCACCCTTAATGATCATGACAAATGTATTGAATATAAACATTTTTTTTCTTACCTCATAAGGCAGTTTATCAAAATATCCGTTAGTCGGCCATTCCCTGAGGGTAACAGTGCTGAACTGTTTAGTAAGGGTGTCCATTCCACAGCCATATTTTTCTTCATCCTCATCTTCATCAATATCGTTCATATCAATCATTGAAGTCTTCAGTGAAAGCACAGGTCTTTCTTTCACACCGTGTAGTACTACTGCATCCAATTCAGTGTAATAGTCCAGAAGGGAGCTGTTCACTTCCAGTCGGATTAAGTTTGTGGGAAAGTTTATCTGTTTGATACAAGGTGTGAATTGCCGAGCCTGAGGACCGTTCACCTTTGTAGGTGCCTCAGACCAAAGGATTTCCCATCTGTGAAAGAAAAATCACACACAGTCAGTATAGGGATTAAAATCAAAGTTACTAAAGCAATTCCTGAACGCAGTAAGAGTGTTCCTTCACCAGGAGTACTTAACAAGTGGGAAACAAAGCTGAAAAGAAAATGAAAATTAGGTTTTCCCTGTATTTGGTAAATATCCTAAGGATGAATTTAGCAGGGCACACTAATTCATGACCTTAATGTGTTTTCTCTCCATTGCTAACTAACAAAACAAGCTGTATACTCAGAGTCACACACATGTTATTCATGCACAAGTTGTTCTATCATCTCACAGGTAAGGTAATTGTAACCAATGGATTACAGATGTCTTCACAACGATGACACGTAGTGGAAGTATGCAGGGAACAGTCGTGCCATGTAACACAAATATACAGTCAGCTGGCCTCTCCTACTTCCCACAAAAGGTTTTCAGAAAAAAATAAAAAAGAAAAAACTCACAGCTCAGACTCTTTAACATCAAAACTGTTCAAACTGCAGCATTGCAAATTATTTTAAAAATAATCTAAACTTTAATTTGTTTATCTGTCTAGGAAAGCAAACTATTACTTTTAAAAGTAATTCACTGCCAAATTACCAGAGTCTTTTTTTAAAGGGTGCTTCACAAAAAACATTAGAATTTCCAAACTGCTAAACTGCAAAGTTTTTCTCCTCCTTGGCTCAGTGTCAGGAAGTTCAGGGCATGCACAGAACTTCTATACCTACATCCTTATTTTCACACACAAATCTCCTCCAGTAAATGACAGTGAAACCTGCTACCAACTGGGCAATCTGGAGGATGAAGTCTTATACTAATTAGGTCTTCAGAGCTCCCAAACTTGCCAGAAGGCCTGAAAACAGAAACATGCTCTATGCCTGCATGGGTCATCACTAGAAAATAGATTTTAGAGGTCCTGCAGTCCCCAATGCCCATCTTTTCCTTCCTCAAGGCTGGTTAATTCCTAAAGCAGGAAGCCTCCAGCAGCCACTCCATTTGACAGTATGTTTACAGCAATCCTTGCATCCCATGTGCATAATCCAGACACTTTCACATCTACTCCATTTTTTTTTCTGATCACACTAGTCCCAGCTTCAATGATTTCTCTCAGGCTACTTTTCCTGTCACATGGGCCTCAGAAAACTGTGTCTGCTCCCCAGTATGTCAGCACCTGGGCTTTCCCTGCCAGATACAACTAGTCTGAACTTACAAGTATTGCTCAACACTGACATTCACACTGGAACACACAGGACTAAAAAAAATTCATTAAAAGATAAAAAATCATGCTTTATTCTCCAGAACCAAATATTTTAACTTTGTCCATCATGACAAAAAGCAAAACATGTCAGGACTTTCATTAAAGCATAGCACACAGTATAAATAGGGCTTAGAAACTTGATACTATTTGAAGGATAGGAAAATTAATCCATATCGACTGAAACTTCCATTTCACAGTGGACATTTTCAGGTATACAGAGACAAATTTTCCTACCCTACACCATGCTGCTCTCCACAAATACCTTACAGCAGAATGAGAGGCCTGCAGAAGTCTTCTGTCAGAGGAAAAAAGAGTAACGAAGTAAAAAGAAACATGCAGGAATATATGGAACAGCAGAAAGTACCAGTGTAGGAGAGCAGACAACTCTACCCTAAGAGGGACTTATTACTAAGAGAAGATTTCATTCATTTCGGAAACAAATGTCAACTCATGGCAAAAAGTAACAGGTGTAGTCCCACCATCACACTCTCACATAGGTCGATTCCCTAAGCAAATACTTAATGTTAGCGATGCACATGACCTTTCATGAACACATCCAGATCACCATCTGACATTTTGCTTAGACACTTTCATATACCCACTGAAACTATCCTTAGGGAAACTCAAGGCTATTTTTTCACTAATTCAGCACGCGTTGGACCATCAACTTTTAACAGAATGTGACTGAGTTATTGACTTCTTCTTCGGTGCCCTGGAGAGGATTATCCAGTAGCAGCAGAGCTCTGGGGGAAAAAAAAAAAAAAAAAAAAAAAAAAAAAAAAAAAAAAAAAATATGCATCTAGAGGTCTAGGTTCAAACTGCAGAGTAATAACCACCTTCAGCAAGCAGTGTCTTTGGTTTCCAGTCTTTACAAGAAACTAGAGAAAAGGAAACACATGTAGCACGGCTTTACAGTCTTGTGACACTTCACATTGCATACCAAGTGCTGATGAACAAGACCACCAGCGACCATCTTCCACTGTCCTTGTCATACGGTTTTCTTTTCATCAACAGGCTAACTTTAAAGGAGTGAGCTGTTGGTTTAACTGGAAAACCTCAGATCTATCAGGCTTATTTGAACGTTCTTCATTCTTCCCTGCCTTGGTGGCACCACACACAAGATCAGGCCATTGCAATTGTTCTAGGAAACTCTTCCTGAGTGTAGGCGTACTCTTAGTACACCCATTACTGCAACCGGAAGTCATCTCTTCATCTAGGATCAGCACACTGACACTTAACTGGGCTACTCCCATCTGAATGCGAGTGAAGACTCCACAGTTGGAAATGGATCAAGAAAGTCTAACTTTCCAAGAGCCTTCAGCAAGAACTGCATTTATTCTGTTCCAGAGCATTTTTTTCATTTCAAAATCTTTCAGAAGAAAGGCATTTTGACAGTGTGTCCTGGTTCAAGGGTGCATACAAAAAATCAGCTTCCCTAATAAGGTTGCCTGTATTTGTTCCAAGCTTAAGATGCTCGATAACCGATTTAACCCAAAACAAAGCGAAACTGAAATCCAGCAAGGAATTCTCTTCCCTCTCTACCTTGAAGTTAATTAGGTAGCTCTCAAAAAATCAAGCAGGATCAAACGACTGAAGGAAGGACATTGTTTGTCCTGAAGTCTTGCAGATATACATACAGTAACAGCTGATCACAGATGCTGCAGTGGGAGTGCTCTGAAAAGAAGGGTTCGTGAGCAATGGGCTAGAAAGCCTGTCTTTACAAAGCCTGAATTTGAAGCAGCAACATCTGTATTATATTCTCTAGTGAACGAAGAAAATGAGGATTTTAAGTGAAGTTTTTCCATATAGCTTTAATGGATTCAGTTATCCCATCAGATTTCTCTCCTCCTCATGAAGACAGCCAATTCTGCTCAAATCTCTGATTCTAAAGACTCCATCCACTACGTGGTTAAAAAAAAAAAAGAAATTCCCATTCTCCTTCCCTCACCATAAAGGAAAATACAGTCGAGTGATTTTTAGGCTGAGAAACATACTTGCAAGGTTTGTGTCAAATGAGAGCAGATATTTAATGCTCGTTTAATATTTTATTGACCTAATGCTGTTGGAAAGCTTTTTAATGGCTAAGATGATGCCTGAGTAGAGCTGGTTATTTCTGAAGAAAATATCTTATAATAAAGATTCTTTGGAAAAGTGGCTCCTAGGAAAAGTAATCAGATTTCTCTCCAGCAAGACAAGATTAAACTTTGCCTGCAATCTGCTGAGACTTCTTGCATTTTAAAATTAAGATTGGCGTAGAAGGTGAATGAAGCACTACATGAAATTCAAGCACAAAAAATAAAAGCCCTGTCCCAAGAATTTTTATCTGTGTTAAAAGCCAAACAAATGGAAAGTTTCATAAATACCAACGAGGAGAGCATAAGGAAACTCAGAGAACATGACCACACCTTTGCTGAAATTGCAACTTCTACAACAGTTATAATCGTGGTATGTGATCATAATACATTCCATCTGCCCTCATCCAAGCAAGTGCTCTGTAAATAATCTGTAGGCTACCTAGAAGAAAGCATCCCCTCTCTGCTAACATACCAGGGATGCTCCAGCACACTAGGTTCAATCTGGTAACCTGGAAAGTGCTGTGAGTTTGCAAATACAAAAGGCAGGGAAGACTGATCATGAGAACAATTTTAGAACCGTTCAGATCAAGGTGATAAGCAGAGTTCAGAGGAGTCTAATTAGTGTGGGGGAATATGCAGCAGATTTCCATTTCTGCTTTGAGAGTTCAATACCAGAGGGAGCAGACAGGACTCCCAAGAATGTTCAGGGCATTTAAAACAACAAAAGGTACTTGAAATAACTGCCCTGTCCACACGAGCTTTTTACGAGTTACTCAAAAATTACCGTGTCCTGTGAACCGAGAACTCATTCTTCTATGACAGTTATCTGAACAAGAAAAAGCTGTTTCCCTGAAGATGTCAAAACAAGTTATAAGCAAGGATGCAAATGGCTAGAACTTGTGTGTTACACATAGGTGAGATAGAGCCCTGAAGGTCCCTTATCACACTCTTAGGTGTTGACGGTATCAGCAGTGTTTTGGGTGCCTTCATCTGAGATTCACAGGGAACAAAAGGTAGAGCAGAAGAACCATCTGAATCCCACTCTTCACAAGCAAGAGAGAAGGCACAATATTTGACATTCAGTACACTGCTTTTCTGGTTTCACTCCCCTTATCAGAAGCAGGGATTTTTTTTTTTTCCAGTCATTTTGATCCCTATCCTGGCTGCCAGCAAACAAATTTACAATATCCCTACCTGAATTAGTACAATAATGCCTAAATACAATAATCTTCCTAACGGAAAGAGAGGGAGCCTTTACATTTTTCATCTTCCTTAGCCTGCTCCTCTGGTTGCAGAACCTTCTGCCTCTACAGACTTCAAGACCTTCAGAGAGAGAAAGGAACCTCACAGGCAACAAACACAGCTAAGGTAGGAAATACTGAATTGAGCCACTCGTCTACAAATCAAACTCAGAATTTTGCTTAAAAAAGCATCTAGCAAAATTCAAAACGACACAAAAGAAATTAAATTTAAAATAATTGGCAGGAGCAGGCAAGGTAGAATGGAAATTCCCCCAGCCAGTCAAATGATCATGGTATCTCACCTGTGAGAAACAACCTGATCAATGCTACACTTTATCCGTGGAAAACAAAAAGAAAAAAAAATTGCAAAACAATCTCCAATCTGCTAAAGAAGCAATCATTGCATAACAACAAGGACATATGCTATGAAACATCACTCCAAGCACTGCCACACATCCCAAAGTAGTTCAGAATCTCTGGGTTTGAGCTTTTATAAATTCACATGAATATGTGATGCCACTATAATGTACATAAGGTAAGAAAAACTGTCAAATTAAGTGGAAAAAACACCACAACCGAACAACAGGGACCAATTTTTTCTTTTACATTCCAAATTCAAAAAGCAAAGTTATTCTTGTAAAAGGAGTAGGTTGTAAAACTTCTGAAAAAAACACTACTTACTTGAAAGCTCCCATTGAAACACATACAAACTCTGTCTGACAGCCACCAACTATTAAGAGTATCAAAACGTTTCAAAAGGGGCTGACACCAATCACCAAGAGTAAGCCCTTTGGGTACACGCAGAGGAAAAAGAAACAGGAAAGAAAACATTTTCTTTACCACAGAAGCTAGCTGTATCTTATCCATCAAAAATTCTATGAGAAACAAAGAAAATTCTCTTGGTTGGTTCAGCTGCAGTGACCCCCATCACCTGTGTGTAGCTCTGCCTCTTCCACTGGCTGAAGAGGGACTCGTGGTTGTCACCAAACCCTAAGCACACTGATCGTGCACCACAGTACAAAACCTCAAGGTTACACTAGTATAATTATCATACCACAACACAATGCAAAAAAGGGAGGGACTTCTTCACCACATAAAAACTGAGATTATATACTACAAGTCTCAATCTCAGATTATTAATGTTTGCCTAGATTTCTTGCACTCAGATAATTCATATAACAAATTCTTACAAGGATACTAACATACGTTAGTACAGTTTAAGAAATTACCAAACACTTCTCAGCAGTCAAGGTGTGAGTGACACTAATGAAAAGCACAAGAGGTCTCCATGCATAAAGACAGGATTTCTCTGACATTTATGATTTTTAAAAATTATTTTATGCAGAGGAAATGATGTCATGTCTTCAGTGTTTAAAGCAGCAAAAGATATGAGAGGACAGAGAATCCTCTGTCTTCTGGCTAAACAATAATGAAAAAACTTCAAATTACCTGTCGCGTTTAAAGCATTAGAATTATTTAGGAACAATTACATTCCATTCTGAAAAAAATGCTTATTCCCGTTCCATTAAGAGCTGATCCCGTCTCCCAGAAGACTCTGAAAGCTGATCTGAGACAGTGTCATACAGAGATATAACTAACAGCATTATTCAATGCACCGGCAACAGAGGAACACGACTAAAGACTTTTTCTCAAAAACTGCTTAAATCATTCTTTCATGCAGCTGAAGTATAGAGTGAGCAACAGAGCAAAAACATTGGCCAACTGGGCTACAGCCATTTTTCTGCAAGAATATATAAAGCCTTCTTGAGGAAAAACTGCAGTACACCAAGTACTGGAGAACCTCTTGTAGGTTAGAAGCTTTTGCACACAGCGTAAGTCTTGGAAGAGCTGATATTTAAATATTAAAGAGAAAAAGAAATGATTACTCACTTGGGCTAACATAATCCACTAAGCATAACATTTAAACAAGTCTCAACAGACTTCTTCCTCTCAACACTTTTGACTCCACCATTACTTTGGCCTTTTTTTTAATATCAAACTAAGAACAGGTGAAGAGGAACCGTTCTATTGACCTGCCCTTTATACACTGGTGTTCAGAAAGGAGGAGACCCAGAATCAGCAGATAAAACAAAACAGCACTTTCAAGGTTTTTAGGTAATCAGGTGACTTAAAACTGAGTACCAAAATAGTCAGGAGAGCAAAAGAAGGGTCTAAATGCCCTTAAGTAACTGGGACATGGCCTTTTTTGACAGAAGAAAGTAATATGGCAGGTCAAGTCCAAAACGTCAGCTAGGCACAGAATGACCTGAGACTACCGGCAGCTTCCACTTTCAAAAAAATAATTCTTAGCTGACATCAAGATTTTTTGGAAATGAAAACAAGGGACCAAGATCTGAAGCAGCAACCAGACTGCAATCTTGCAACTCTTCCTATTCCCCTCAAAGGTGAGCAAACGAACAGAGGAAAAATATTGCATACCTCATGTGGATAAAGGGTTCCTTCATCTTCCCTTCAAGACACCATGCATAAGGTATGTTTGTCGCTTTCAGAAGAAAGGAGAAAAACCAAAGGTGCAGCTCTGAACAGACAAGCCCTGCTGAGGACAGGTAAGCCAAAAGAAAAAACTAAAAAAGCCTCTCTAACACTTCCCTAGCATCAAGACTGGCAAGCACTGAAGATGAAACACAGCCAACAGGTTCTGAGGCTCCTCGAGACAACCTTCTTCCAATCAAACATGTTAAGAATGAGAGGCAGAAGAGAAGATACTCCTGCCTGCAAATTAAAAAGAAGGGGCCTACAGAAACTTCCTCCTTTTTTTATGAAGGGAAATTCTGAGCTCTCACTCTGACCACACCCCAACAGAAGTCATTAAGCACATCCCAACAAGTTTTATATTAGCGTTTTCACTTCCATCATCTCTGAGCTCTCTGAACAATTCTTTCTTTTTTTTTTAGTGCATGTTCCTAAATAGCTCCTTCAGCTAACATTTCTTGAGCTTTCCCTCAACAGTTCTTGGTCTTCACACAAAAATTTAAAGCCAGTACCATTTCAAGAACCAAAACCTGAACAGCAATTTTTATAAAACAGCATGAGCTTATGACTCAGAATTATGTCCTTGTACTGCCCTGCAGCACCCTGTTACTGTAACGCAATATTATCAACAGTGACAGAAATAATCTCCACATAAACCTGTGCTACATCAGTAAGATAAAGAAGTAAAATGAAAGTTCAGAGAGTAACTGGCCACATTAGGCCACATTTCACATTAGGTTCTAAGTACCAAAGTGTTAAAGGATGCCTTTACCACACGCCAGCCTATAAATAAGTCCTGTATTACAGTGCCAAATGCACTCCTACTTCTGAAGTCAAGCAGCCTATTATTATTAGACCTATCACTGTCCCTTGAATTTGGATGTTTACTTTAGAGCTATACAGTGCACACTCACTAATAAGCTAGAAAACAAACAACTGCACTAAAGAACAGTAGATGACTGAATCATACAAAATTTATTAATTGGAAATTTTAAATATATAACATGACACCTAATATTCTAAGGTGGCTGAATAAACACCAATGGCCTGGTACTAGAAAGCATGGGATACTAAGTTAGACCTAAAAGTATGGTTTTTAGCTGTAATTGTAAAAGACAGCTCAGGGAAAACACAGTATCAAAGCCAACACTGCTTATACTGCCAAAGCATGCATTTTAAAGAAATACAGTATTTGTTGGCACATTTGCTACACAATACGTTTTGTTAAGTCTTTCAGTTCTTTCCTTTATGGGTTTGGTATAATTTCATCTCTTTTTGATGGGTGTGGAATATTTTGATTGCACATACTGATAGCTTTTCCCTATGTTTTTCCTCTCTGTGTGTTCTTACCTGTTCTCTTCCCTCACATCCCCACTAAGAGCTTCACACCGCCTACACAGTGTTTTTCTTTAGTATCTTACCATTCCCCAGGTCCCCATCTTCCTGCCCCCCTCAACTGGAATTTCATCAGGAGTTCCTACTATGCGGAAAACCAACAGGATCAAATCGCTTCTTCCAGTCTATGAAGCAAGGAGAAAAATGAAGGGCGCCCCACACCTTTTGATCAGACCAAAAATAAAGATCAGACCAAAAATAAAGATCAGACAAATGGCATCAGGTTTTTTCCCAACTATTCTGTGTTTCTGATTTTGGCCTCATTTCCATACAACCTAAAGCATGCAGAGAAAAAAGTTTGTGGCTACTTGAAGCAGGGTGACACAGCAACTGTGAATCTTCTACACAACTTGCTTGTCTTATCAGAGAAAGAGAACGCAGAATTGCCATTTCAAATGTGATTTTTCTAGGTACATAAAAATTCAACACAACAACTGTTGTTACACAAATTAAATCTGATATTAGGATCTGCATTAATTACGACCAAAAAATCCACATCTCTGAAGTTGCTATAAAATAAACCTGTCACCACAGTCTTAAAAACATGCAGAAATAAATAAAATGTTAATAGGTCACATACAAAACAGAGAAATACTAGTAAGTAAAGTTCGCTAAACAGCATTATTTGCAGCATTTAACATCTTACAGGAAACCATAAAGGAGAGGAAAAAAAAATTACCTTACTTCAGCTGGTGGATTTTGTGAGTAAGGATTTGCAGAGCATGCCAAAATCCTGACTATGGCTCCAGGATGATACGTTTCCAGAATATGCACTGCAGTGGGATAAACTGGCTCCTCAAAAGCGAGTTCCACATAGTCCTGGCTCCAGAAGGTGGGTGGTGTCCTCTTGAACGGCAGCCGAGCGCTAGGGCAACGATCCCACCAGGTCCCATAAGTTCGAAAGACAGCAGTCTGAGTAAAGTCCCCAGAACTAGGGTAGACGTTTGGAATACCTGCTAAATTCCACATGGTGTAAGACATGCTGTTTTCACTACCATAGTGAGAGCTGAAATCCAACACTTCTTTGGCATACTGAACGATTTCAACGTTGATAGGTAAGGCTCGGGTGTTCGATTCTATAGCCCTCCGGCTGTTCATTTCTCCTCTTGTTGCTGTCCTAGCTCGGCGCCGAAGGCACATGTAGTAAAACATGCTCAGAACTGTTAACATGGGAAACACTGGTGACATCTAGATATGACTCAGGAAGATGCAAAAGGTCAGGAGTCCTTCATAAGGTGCATTAACTGCTTGTGGCGATTTGGAAAATAGCTGTTAAAACAGAACGAATAAACACAGTGAGCAGATAAAACATTCTTAGAAATCAAACTGTACTCTTTTGAGTATCCTCTTAAACAAAGTACTGCTACTAAAATATTAATAAACTTTTACATTTTATTTTAAGAGAACTACATAGTGTGGCTTCCCATTTATTGGGAGAATAAAAAAGGAAAAGACTACGAAGGAACATTAGCCAAAACTAGTCCCTGATGAACAAAAAGACTAATGGTTAAATTAAGAATTATTTTCAGGGATTTATTAAGAGGAAAAAAAAATTGCACATTCCAGAAGTGAATCAAGTATGAAATAAAATCTGGCCCCCGCAGTAAACACCTGTAGAAGAGTATCTGAAGGTACAGCTAAAATTATGCCCAGCATAGTTTTGAGATATTTAAACTAAAATTGACTTTTAAGCAGAGTATTCAGGTACCTAGTCAGGCTGCAGCAGTACAAAGCTCAGCAAAACCTACGTTACTTCACTGCTTATATTTTGCAGTAAGACTGTTCCCAGACCCAAATTAGTTCACTTAAAGATAGCTCAAGTATGCCTATAGGATATTATCATCTGGAGAGTAAATACACTCTTCAAACCCAGCTCATATAGAAAGCTGGACAGCTACTCCAGCAAATTGTTTCCTCCAATTTGTTCCCATAATTTGTGAATGGTTTTAAGAGTGTAAAGAGCAAGCTTTGGGCAGTTAACCTAAACCAAATACGAAACCACCGCTTCCTGTATCAGAGCACTAGCCTGAAACATGCTCACAGAAATACAGTCTTTACCCTTTGAGGTTATCCATGACAGCATTCACCAATGACAGGAAGGTCACCAGCCTCCTGAAGGATGCTCAGAATTCATTCATGACATCATCTTCCTTTAAGCCAAGCCACAAAGCAAGTCTTCAGAAGAGTGCTGGCATCAGAAGCAGAAGTCCCCATAGAAAGCATTTTACCTCTGACAAGAGAAAATATTTCCATTTATGTGACAGTGCAGTTAATCCAAAATGTACGATACCTGCATACTGCCAGGCCACCTAAAAAATCCACACGGACCACACTAATAGTTAAAGATATGGTCACGTTTTACACAGCCTACACCAAATCACAAGTGAAAACAAACAAGCAGGTTTATCAATTACAAAAAGCCAAATTAAAGATAAGTCTCTTTACTAAAGACTTCTATTTGCAACAGTGAAGAAATATTTATAGCTGAATGTTGTCTTCAGGACACAGAAGGGCTGTTATCATATTCCCTACTAATGAAGATCCTCTTACATATGCTTGGCCCATACTGAGCAGCCGCTCCATACCTGTGTGATGCAAACTGTTAGATTTACTAACACACCACACAACGCAGAACATATTCTCTGGTTTTGGCTAGCAGTGCACAACACACGGGCAGTAACACAGCCCTCCAGAACTCACAGCCTTCTGTACCACAAACCAGCCACAAACTGTTCCTCACAAACTGACCTGGTTAACTTGTTCATCAGCTTTACTAGGAAAGTGTAAGGAGCAATACCCACAACCTGTGAGAGGCCAAAACAGGGATGACTAAGCACGTCTCAAAATAGAATAAATACTCCCTCAACAGTCTGTCCTGTCTTGGAGTGGCCGGTCAGTTTAGGATATATACCGTGGTCATCACTGAACCAACAGAGGTAACCCTTCTATTGCAGAAGACACATCAGACAACAACTAACATGATGCCTCACACTGCCTGCTAGACAAACCAGATATTTAATGTCTGCAATGGGTACAAGCGAGACTATTATAGAGTTCATTTATTATAGAGTTTTTGGAAGCATAAGTTCAAAGTAGGGTAAAGAGTTAAATAAATGGAGATGAATCAAAGTGACTTTTGTGAGCCTCTATACAAATACACTGCGCGTGTTTCTTCGGCAAATTGCTTGTTCCTCATACTCACATAACACACATGGATGTACAAACAGTTCTCTTTCGCTTGAATGTTGCCAACAAGGAGGTGTTTGTGGTAACAGATAAGGACAGGCTGCCCTATCTGACCCTCTTACTCCAGACGAAGTTCACTAACAAAGCGTTCACTTCTCCCTTTATTGCTTCTTCTATTATTAGCTTTTTGTTTAGTGCCTGTCCTTCACTCAGTTTCACATGTTGACATAGCTGTCAACAACGTGAATTACTCCTGACATTCGGTGCAGAAGGGAATGCATAAGACAATATGCTGGATCCACTTCAAGCTCTCCTGGAATACCAAAACCCAATAAAGTTGCATCCTGTTGAACTACCTTTTAGAAAAGGCACTGGGGAAAAAAGCAGCACAACCACCAATCTCTCCTCCTTAAAAAAAACACCACTCAAACCCCAAAAAACCCCTAACTCCAAACCAAAAATTGTTATTTTCTCTTTTCAGCATGGAGCTGCTGTAAGATGTAACTGAATATTACAAATATGTTCTCCTTCTGGATTTTTCCCTCTTAAAAAGAAAAATCTGTTTATAGAATATGCCAATAGACACGAAACTTCAATAAGCTTACTGCTGTCAAGCCCTGGTATCATGTGTAGTCCAGCACAGACACCAGCTTCTAACTCAAAATTTCACTGATTAACATGGCTTGAAGGCTGCTCCTTGGAAATTATGGCTTTACAGAGCTCAATTTTAAGAATCATTCAGCTGAGGTCCTTCAAGATCAGGTGCAAATGACTTATCTCACATACACATCCTACACAACTTCATGTCTGCACTGCAAACTCCAGGCTTCCTCTGGCCACAGCCTGGAGCTCTGAGAGTGCTGGTGTGAAACCCAGCTGTGCTCCCTTATCAGCTTGTCCAAGAGCGGCATAACCTCCGGCTGGTTCAGAGCTGCACATCAAGCAGCGGGCCAGTTTAAGTCAGGTCTAACAGAGAGATAGGTACCATGAAATCATGCTGCAGATTTCCCACTGGCAGAAACATTAATTTGGGTCATTCTCCCCCTACCAATAAAAGCTGTAAGAATTTGCTATCCTTGAGATTGACGCCACAGACAGTTTTGGCTGACATCGGTCAACTAGCTCAAAAGTTAGTAAGTAGGAAGAAAAGGCAGGACATACCGCTTTCAGAAAAATGTATTAGTCTAAAAAACAATGCTAGTGAAAGAAAATTACTTTTAACGAGTTAAAAGTAAGATAAGATTTAGTCGTTTGTAACAAGTAAGAGGAAACAGAAAACTATCATAAAAGAAGGATAAATAAGCACTGGAACTACAATAGACATAGAAACTCTTGGCACTTTACAAGAAGCACTAAAAATTGTGTGTAGTTAAAAGACAAAAGAAAAATTGCTCAGGAGGTTGAAGAATAATAAGCTAGTGAAAGAATCACATTAAATACAGATCAGTAGGGCCAAATGATATGGAAGGATTTTTTTCCCCAGGAATTACCACAGGTCAAGCTGATTGCCAATTAAAGTGACCTAACTTTGCAAAAAAGGTAGAACTGCAGACTTCAGCCTATGCAAAGCATCAAGATAAACAACGGTGCAACAGAGCAGCTCACGTGCATGCAAACTGCCCTTCTCCCGAACTGCTTATTTTTAAGAGATCCACTTGGGCCTACGCAATTGCACCTTCCAGTCTCTGGCAGCACCTTTGTCCTGTCATGTATTATTCACTTTCTTTTGTACAGACATAATTGCAGCAAACTGAAGCTTAATAAAGCTTTCTTTTAAACGCATCTTATTATCGTCCTCCCAAGCAGCAACGTTCTTTTCTTTTGTTTCTTTCATATTCGGGGTTTTTTTTCTGTCCAGATACCATTAAATGGACTGAAATGGTGCTACTGAGCACCAGGACCTTCAGTGGCCACCGCAGACTAGCACAAAGGGCACAACGGTTTCCTTTGAAACAGAAAGCAACGCGCTACGAACGTCCAGTGATGTTGTGAGGTGCTGCCCTATGCCCACATGACCATTTGGTGCTTTCAGACTGGAACGTGTCCCCAGCCTCTCTCAGGGCTGCCCAAGCTCCATCCTCCCGTCTCATGGCCCACACAGTCTCATCCCTTTCTGCTTCACAGCTACCTCTCCAGCCAGCACTGCTGGGGAGCCAGGTGAGTCCTGGGGTCGTCCAGCCAGACACCAACCACTCTTGCAAAGCAAGTGTAGCTTTCAGTCTGTTCATCTCCCCAAACCAACTTGTTGCCAGTTAGCATGAAGGCAGCGCTGGCTTAAGGTGGCAGTAAGACTGCGAGAGCCCCAAGCCAGATCAGCTCAAATGGCCATGGAGGCACCACCTCCAGTTTTACAAGACAGACAGGACTCCAGAGAACCAGACTGGACTAGACCTGGAATAAAACCTTCCTAGGAGAGAGAGATGCTACCTTCTTTCAAAATACATCAAGAGTCCATCGCATTATTTACAACCTCTCTTCTTATCATTATTTGACAACTATTTCAATTAGATGAGCAAAATCCCTGCTTCTATTACAAATAACCCTTCTTCCCTTCGTGCTATACATACAGAAAGCCTTCTAAGACTGTAGTTCACAATTTCCTTCTTTCAGAAACAACAAACCCTGATAAAGGAGATGCGAGTTCTGTACAGATTGCACAGGAACCAGCGCTAATTAAACTAAAGCGGTCAAAAGCACTAGATCTCTTCAGCCTATTTTGCCTCTTCTTAGAGGGCATTTATATACTCAAACCTATTCTGCAGCTTCCCAGTAACCTACCCCATTAATGATTATTGTACTATTTGTTTTGGTTGTTTTAGCAAACACAGCTCCCCAGTATTCACAATTTCATCCCATGAGAGCAGAATCAAGACATAGTCACCTAGTTATTCACCGATGAGACTGCTGAGAAAAGGTGGGAAATACTCAAGAAAACAAGGGAGATTTGGAGGGCCTGCATAGTGAAGGATATGTGTAAAAACATGACAAGCAACAGATATTGGACACCGGGGGAAAAAAAAGAAAGTCAGCATATGTCATCCCTGAGCCATGCCTGGCAACACAAGTCTTACAGACAAGAGTTCATACTACTACAAGAGAAGCAAATATTGTATATACAAGTCATGCATACACCAGCTTAGATTTTTAAAGCCAGAGAGGTAGTAATTCCTCTTTACACCAGCTTTGCTAATCTCACACTTGGGAGCACTGTGCAGAGTTTTTCTTTCATTTAACTATAAAAGAAACAGCAACATTGACAAATTACAAAGAAAGTGTAAGTGACAAAAACAACAGATTGTATAATCTCTGAAGATGAATGCAATTTAATATACACATCTTAGATAAAAGATGGTAAATGGGAAATCTCTTAATTATCTTTGTACGTTAATGCACAGAGGGAATACTGGATCCCTACATTACAGGCTAAACCAGAGTAATTTTACCACAGGTTAGCATCTCTCACTATTAATTACTTAGATTATACCAACACCTACGCTCAGCTTGAAACTAGAAGCTGCAACTAGTTGAAACCAAAGGTAATATGAATTAAAAATTAATAACCTCTTACAGCATACTTTAAACTCAGGCCCCACTCGCTGTGTTTCTTCCTGAAATGTGTTCCAGCATTAAAAACAGTTGTTTTATGTATTTGCAACTTATACGTTTACAGCTCAAAAAGATTGGAACAGTGTGACAATTCTATCTACTTAATATCTTGCTTATGTTGCCATCATGAGCACCAAAACGTGCAAACCCCATAAATTCCAGATTACTTCACTGATGGCCTGTTCCTTCCTGCTAGGACCAGAACTAATCGTGTGGTTTAACACTGCAGCATAACAGAGACCAAAACTCCTTCAGCATCTCTCCATGCTCCAGGTGACCACCCTGTCTTCTGGAGGTTGCCTTCACACCTCACAGAAACTGTTTCTCAATAAATCATCAGGTAGCCCTTTTTAAAAACGACTCGTTCTACACAAAGCCTAAAGTCACCAGCATTATACCACCTCATTTTGACCAAATGCCCTTCCAGCTTCGGTGAAACTCTCCTCATGCCAAAAAAACCCCAAACCCAACATATATGTATCTCCCTATCCAACACTGCTTTCAGTAAGGAATTCAAGCGCGTTTGTCTCCTCATCTTTCCCTCCACAATGTTGTGCTACCTCTCCGTGCAGCATTCGCCTGCGGGTCGGCTGCCTCCTCGCTGCACTGACCAGAGCTATCAGGCCACGCAGTGATCTCCCTCTGCCCACTCATCCGCCTGCACCGAGAATAATCACCGCTTCCCGCGAGGTGAAGCACCCCGGGGCACGTACCTATAAATAAATAAACAAACACACACTGCTAGTTCAGCTCCTGCCCTGCCTCTATCGTGTTGTGATCCGGCACTGGGGAAACAAGGTGCGACTGGCGTCACACAGCAGGGGCCACCCAGCACTTCACACCCGGGGAGAGCCTGACGCCCCCGCGGGGCAGCCGGGGACCTGCACGGGGCACGATGCACGACCCGCGTCCCTGCAACGCCTGCTTCTGCCTCTGCTTCCTCCTACCGTGTTCCATCTCCGCCCTGTAATTCCGCACCCCTGGGGCACCCGCACTCTTCGCCGACCGGGACCCTCCCCAGGGACAGCTCTCGCCCAGGCCCACGGGCACCAGTGGGGCACCCACACCCC